>NC_043754.1:26958486-27070986 GCF_902148845.1 Salarias fasciatus | reverse complement strand
GGTCCTGGTGATCCACTGAGCGGTCCTGGTGATCCACTGAGCGGTCCTGGTGATCCACTGAGCGGTCCTGGTGATCCACTGAGCGATCCTGGTGATCCACTGAGCGATCCTGGTGATCCACTGAGCGGTCCTGGTGATCCACTGAGCGATCCTGGTGATCCACTGAGCAGTCCTGGTGACCCACTGAGCGATCCTGGTGATCCACTGAGCGGTCCTGGTGATCCACTGAGCGGTCCTGGTGATCCACTGAGCGGTCCTGGTGATCCACTGAGCGGTCCTGGTGATCCACTGAGTGGTTGGAGACGGTGTCAGTTTGACCTGTAGGTCCACTGATGTTGGTGAAAACCTGGTGGGTCTCTGCAGGGTCTCAGGCCGGGTTTGGGTTCTGGGATTCAGGACTGGGAGGTGGTCTCCAGGCAGGTGGGGTGGAGTCTTCTTGCAGGACTGGCAGTGCTGGATGTGGTTGGATCGGGGGGGGGGGGGGCTGGTGGCGCTCTGATGGCGTCCGCTGGGCGTCCTCTGCCTGAGGGGCTGTGGACGTCCTGCAGTGGACTCACCGTGGACTCAGCTCCTGTTTGTGTCCAGGTGGGGACGTGCGTGGCAGCAGAAGCAAACCCCGCGGCCATCATCGCCTGGATGAAGAATGGAGAGCCCCTGGTGGCTGATGGGAAAGGTGAGTACCAGGGTTACATATGACCTCGCTTCAGTGCTCTGCCAAGGAAAGTCCCATAGAAATATCTTTGAGAAGGATTTCACTGTGAGAAAATCTAATATCATGAAAAGACTGAGGCCCATCCACACGAAGACGCATCCAGGCCCAACCTCTAAAGTATTTGATCCATTCACCCTGTCATCCACATGAATTCAGCATTCCGTGGATCTGAAACCAAATATTTTTGAAACCAGGTCCCAGGGTGAACAGATCCGAAAGCTGTTGAATCCACGCCTCCGTAGTTCCTGCTGTTCTGGAGCGTTTCCTGATTCGCTGCGTCGTCGCTCTTCGTCGTAACAAACGCGCAGAACTCTGTAAACAACAACAACAACAGTGGCGCTGTGCTGAGCAGACGTCCTGCTGAAGACTGAAGCCTTCTGCCTCTTTTACAGCAGAGCACTGCTCTCCTTCAGCACCACCGCAACAACAAGTCCGCATGGACAACGCCATGCTTCCTGTCATCTTTTTTATTGGAAATATAGACGTACATGGCAAACATGATGCCAGAGGAACAATAATCCATCAGTTTCTTTCAAACGGTTTAAATTTCTCACTGACACTGATAGTTTTTACAGCCTTTCTGTTTTCAGAGTCTTTTAACATTTTTATATAAGAGAGTACAACATCTCTGAAGTGGGTAAATGACAGCTTCTGGCCTGACGGGAGCTCAGGTAGTTCTCAAGGAGAAAGACCGTCCTCAGCCAGTTCCGGCCAGTCTGCCTTCTCAACGTTTGCCATGTTTTTCAGGGGGACAGCAGAGAGACTGTCCACATACCTGGAGACCAACGGGTTCTCAGAAGGTCTTCATTCATACAGAAGGCTGGGACTCCCGGGTTCTCTGGATTCCCGGGTTCTCTGGATCCCTGGGTTCTCTGGATTCCTGGGTTCTCTGGATCTCTAGGTTCTCTGGATTCCTGGGTTCTCTGGATCCCTGGGTTCTTGGGTTCTCTGGATCCCTGGGTTCTCTGGATCCCTGGGTTCTTGGGTTCTCTGGATCCCTGGGTTCTCTTGATTCCCGGGTTCTCTGGATCCCTGGGTTCTTGGGTTCTCTGGATCCTTGGGTTCTCTGGATTCCCGGGTTCTCTGGATCCCTGGGTTCTTGGGTTCTCTGGATCCTTGGGTTCTCTGGATTCCCGGGTTCTCTGGATCCCTGGGTTCTTGGGTTCTCTGGATCCCTGGGTTCTCTTGATTCCCGGGTTCTCTGGATCCCTGGGTTCTTGGGTTCTCTGGATCCTTGGATTCTCTGGATTCCCGGGTTCTCTGGATCCCTGGGTTCTTGGGTTCTCTGGATCCTTGGGTTCTCTGGATTCCCGGGTTCTCTGGATCCCTGGGTTCTTGGGTTCTCTGGATCCCTGGGTTCTCTTGATTCCCGGGTTCTCTGGATCCCTGGGTTCTTGGGTTCTCTGGATTCCCGGGTTCTGTGGTTGCTTGGAGCATTCCAGTCCGGTCTGGCTTCCATGTCGCCTTTCCTGAGTTTTGCATCAGTCCCCCACACCCTCCTCCTGGAGAGTTGGTCAAGGTCTTCCACGTTCCGTCATCCATCACTCCTCTAAAAGCCTTCCCAGACCTGCAGTTGTGTTTTATATCAGCTGGATTAATGGATCCTGTCACGGTGTGGAGGTGGACATGTTGGACCACAGCCTCACGCTCGGCCGTGGCGGCCATTATCAGTGAGACCAGAAAGAGACCCACCTCCTCAGCGAACATGGATGACGAGACCACAGCCGGACTGCGACCAGGCGGTTCCGTACAGACTCCAGGAGAACATGGACTGGGCTCAGAACCAGTCAAGCCAAGCTGGTGGCCTTACCTGAGGGGACGGTCCACGGTTTGAGCCCCCCGTGGTTGTGGGGTCCTGTTGATCCCCTCCAGTCCACAGAGCGTCTCAGTATTAAAGGGACGGATAAAAACCTGATGTTCTGCGTTGTGACGACCCAAAACCAACAGCGTGAGAGGAACCTGTCCAGGGCCCGGGCCAGCCGGACCAGGTGGAGCCGCCGAGGCCGGACGTTATCAGGGGCCTGGAGATCAGGACCCCACCAGCGGGGACGCTGGAGCTATGGTGTCTTCTCCCTCAGACAGTGTCCCCACCCACAGGCTACCAGGTCACAATAAGAGCTTAATGTTCCCTTTCAGAACCTCCTCCGTCAGGTTCTAGGACCGGTCACTCTGACAAACGGTGAATGATCCATAACTGTTGACTCAGGTTCTTCATCTGTGTCCATCAGTCTTCTGAGAGGGACAGAAGAAGTCCAACTGTCCCCTACCAAGCTAGCCAAGGCCCTGGATTGGAAGGTCCTTGTTGTGCTCAGTCAGCTATTGATCTTTCCTCCTGAGACTGCGTCTCCTGAGACCCTGAGACCAGACCTGGAGCCCTGGTCTCGTCCACTGAGGTCTGCTAACATCCCAGAACCCACAGGTCCATGGGAGAACTCAACCGAGCAGGCCCATGAGCATCAGACACTGAACTGTCCCCCCAGAGTACAAAAGTCCTTTTCTTTCAGCTGAACTGTCTTGGTGCTCTTCTGGCCGTCCGTCTCCACGTCCCTCCTGAGCTCTGTCTCTGCGTTGTCTTCACAGCCGTCCTCATCACCCCCAGCCTGAAGGTGGACCCGGCCACCGGTCTGTCCACCACCTCGTCCACCCTGCAGGTGACGGCGGACCGACAGGACGGCGGCTCCGTCTTCTCCTGCGTGTCCACCCACCTGGGGGCCCGGCAGGTGGTGGACCTGGAGCCCTTCCCCGTCCACTGTGAGTCCAGCAGACCGGTCTCTGTCCCTGTTCACCACAGGACAGACGCCACAAAACAGGACATCGCTGAAAAAAGACACGTTGACAACATGACTGACCGGTTTGTGTCAAATCATTGAAGCAGTGGTCCAGAGGCCTGAGACGGTCCAGTCCAGCCGATGTCCCCTCTGAAGCACAGGTCGCAGTAACGTCAGGACGGCAGAGGCTGACTGCTGGTGCCGGAGCATTCAGTGGACTGGACGGTTTCAGTGAGACGGACGGACGGACATCAGAGACGTCTCACTGCTCCTCACTGTGATTCATCAGCAAAGACGCTCTGAGACACTGAGACGTGGACTGAGACATGTCCAGAGAGAAGACATGCAGACTGCTCACTGCTCCTGTTGGACGGTAGAACCAGACCGGAGACGCTGGTTTCTCTCTGATCAGCTGATCCGGCTGGTCTGGCCCGTACCGGACCCGGTACCGGTCTAGACTATCGGATCAGACCGTCTCTCAGTCTGATGTCATACAACCAAAACTAGACATAGAATTCAACATGAAGTCCATCATTGCGCCCCCTGTGTGTTTTTGGAAATACCTTTAATTGACTGAACGACGCCTTTAAATAATCCAGACTTCCATGGTAGAGCCACTGGAGTCCTATTCTCTGACTGACGCTTCACTTTAGAGCAGTGGTTCTGGATGAGCAGCAGTAAAACCAGCCTGTGTCCCTCCTGTCCTGCCAGACCCTCCAGAGAGACTCAGTCTCCTGGTGCTGCCCGACGGCCCCGTGGTGGAGGGCAGCAACGTGACCCTGAGGTGCCAGGCGGACGGGAACCCTCCTCCCCAGTCCTTCTACTTCCACATCCAGGCGAGCCTTCTGTGTTTCTGATGTTCCAGCTGTGGTGCTGCAGCAGGTGGAGTGACTCCCTCTCCACCTGCTGCAGGTCGTTGTGGAGAAGACTGATTCCAGCCTGCTGCAGAACCAGTCCTCATTACTTACTTCTCTGGTTGAGCTGTTTTTAAATGTTCAGATCTTTACGTCCAAAGTCCAGCCACGCCCAGATTCTGTGGCCTTTCTACGTAAAGCAAAATGAAGAAATACCAGACGCCATCTTTATTTTAGCTCGTGGCAAAATGAAATGCTTCAGTGATCTTTGAATCACTAAACCTGCATTCAGCAAGAATTCCTATTATGACTGGACATGACTCCAGTCAAAAGAGCTGAGTCAAGTCCAGGTCCACAGTCCCTGCCCACGCAAGTCCAGGTCCACAGTCCCTGTCCACGCAGGTCCAGGTCCACAGTCCCTGTCCATGCAGGTCCAGGTCCACAGTCCCTGTCCACGCAGGTCCAGGTCCACAGTCCCTGTCCACGCAGGTCCAGGTCCACAGTCCCTGTCCATGCAGGTCCAGGTCCACAGTCCCTGTCCACGCAGGTCCAGGTCCACAGTCCCTGTCCATGCAGGTCCAGGTCCACAGTCACTGTCCACGCAGGTCCAGGTCCACAGTCCCTGTCCATGCAGGTCCAGGTCTTTTTTGATTTCTTTAAGTCGAGTCCAAAATTGATAGAATCGCAATTCGAGTCGGAGTGGAGTCACGTCCGAGTGAAATCCAAGTTCCCATCTGGTCTGGAAAATGAGCTGGAAGCGATGCGTGGAGTGTTGAGGTTTCCTCTGCTGGCGGTGCAGGGCCAGAGGATCCTGGTGGAGGGAGCCGACAGCTACACCCTGAGCGGCGTCAGCAGGCGGGCTGCCGGAGAATACAAGTGTTCCCTGGCCGACAACCCCACAATGGAGACGTCGCAGACGCTGGCCGTCAGCTGTGAGTACTGCCAGCGGGGGGGGGGGGGGGAGTGGTCAGCCCCGCCTGCTCCGGTGAACCACGAGGCTGCAGGTTGCTGAGCAGGGACAGTGGCGGCTGGTGACAATTTTTTTTTTTTTTTTTTTTTTGGGGGGGGGGGGGGGGGGGCAAATTATCTTGGAGGCAAGTTGATGCTGCAAACCTAGCCACTTTAATGTCCATGCAGTTACAGAGTCAGGAGGAAAGAAAAACTGAGTGTATGTACATAATCAAACATTGTCATCTGTTTTATTTTGAAGAAATGGTGTGTCTGCACATCCACAGGGACACGGTTCACTGTACTGGTGTTTGCAACAATTACACATTGATTATAGAACCAGACAGACAGAAAAAAATAACTTTGTTTGTCCTCTTGGGGAAATCCAGCTGCCTGGTAACCAGCTTATTTACACATACAGCAATAACAAAATCATCTGTGCAATTAATTGTCTCAGAAATTATTGCAATAAGAGATAATATTGCACTAAACAATGTTATTTTGAGACCATTTTCAACTAATATGCCCTAACAATGCAAGAACATCCTATCAAAATCAATAAACTTTCACTTCTAAAGAACATTTTATCCTGGAACTGGAAGAAAATTTCAACTACTAAACAAAATAATGAACAGAATGTTTAGTACCTTTGTAAATGAAAAAAAAAATCTAGCAACAAAAATATCCTATAAAGCAGACGCCTCAACAGATCATATGAAACATCTGTTCCTTAATTCAGTCTGGGAGAACAAACAAATGAAACGTATTGCAGCCGTCACTTATTGCACTCATTTATTCTTACCGTGCACTTGGAGAGACTTTACAGAATTAATTTTCATTATTCCAGTTCCACCTTCACACACCGTCCTTCTCTACACTCTCCTCTGCCACTGTGGACGTTCTGGAGCCGAAAATGCAGGAATGCAGATGAGAGACAACAGCAGTGTCCACACACAACGAAACAACAGAAATAAGACGGTTCCATCTGGTTGATAATAAAAAGTGGGAGTAGCCTATGCGTGGCACACAGAGCTGCGCCACAAACCCGATTTGTAAGGAACCAGTTAAAATACAGCCTTAAAGGTGCCTTAAGGAGTTTGCACGTTTTATGCGAAACAGCGCCCCCTGCAGGCCTTGGGCGTAATGCAGCTTAGTGAAAAACTCGTCCTTGTGGCTCCCGTGCACGGAAGAGGGGGACTCCGTCTTCGCTCGTTTAGCAGCGCTCCAGTAAGATTTAAGTTTCTTCTCCCTGGTGGAGTCTGTGTGGAGCTGCAGTGCTAGAAGCCAGTCTGTTCTGACTTTCTGGAAGATCCTGCTCAGTTGTTGCTCACTAAGCATCTGGCGGAGTAATGGCGGACAAAGCGAAACCTAACCAGCCGGAGCGCGCATTACGTCATTCCTTTCAAATTCTCCCCAAAAAACTCTGGAGCCGGACCGGCACTGTGACTTTCAAGTGACAGTTTAGCCTGTTAGAGGTTCTGGTAATGAATCTGTCAGGGCACATTGTACACAGCATTAAAAATGTGGAACATATTTATGGTGGAAAATAAGTATTTTTAAGGTTGTAAAACTCCTTAATGCACCTTTAAGTCACATTTTAGTAAAAAGTTTGAGGCTCTCCATAGGGATCCATTTGTCCGGCGCCCCCATTCTTCTTCTTCTTCTTCTGGAATAATGGCGGCTGGCGACCAACAACTGAGGTGCATACCGCCACCTACTGTATCTCTTGGTGAATGTGTCCCGGCGCCCTCAAAACCAGGAAGTGTTATTCATACAGAAATACCATGAAAAAATATTAAAAAGAAACAATGTAATGCCTTTTAAATGCACAACAAGGCTGAAAATACAATATTTTACACATATATTATACATAGACAGGGTTTCCATCAGTGCTTTATAGGCCTGGCGGGCCCCCAGGCTTATCTTGCCCCCCCCCCCCCCCCCCGCCAGACTAAGCATCGCTGATGTATTTATTGTAAATGTTTTTTTTATGCACCAAAACAGCAATACCAAAGACGGTCTCTGGAGCTTTTAATGGCATCTGGTGATACGGTTGCAATGGCGACACCTTATGGTCGATACGTGAACACACAGGGTTGATGAGGCAGAGCCAGCGCGAGTTAGCATGGATGCTAGCATGGATGCTAGCACGTCGTCAGAGCAGCCTTCTACGAGCCGCGATGGGAAACATCAAACCAGCGGATTTAATCCAGAATGGTTGGTGTTCTGTCCTCAGAACGATTCACTGTCCAGACGGTGGAACTGCTTCTGTTTAAGGAACAACAGCTTCATCAGTCTGGAGGATCCATTCGTACACATTCTTCTTCTACTGATTCACACTGCACTGTACATCTAACAGTAACACAGCGCCCTCTGCTGGTCTGAAGGAGGTACTGCTGGACTGCTGCACTGCTACGGCCTGCTGTCCGTCCTACGGCCTGCTGTCCGTCCTACGGCCTGCTGTCCGTCCTACAGCTGTCCTCTGCTGTCCTCTGCTCTGCCGGGCGGATTGTTCTTCTAGAAGCTTTGCTGTGAAAAGCCTTGAGCTTAAGGGAGTGGACTGTCTCTGCCCTGTCCCCTCAGACCTGGACCTGAGTCTGATTCCCACTGGGAGGGTCGTGAAGAAGGTTGGAGACAGTTTTTCGGTGAAGATGGAGAAGAATTCCTCAGGCGATGCCAGCGTGGTCTGGACGAAGGTAACCTGCAGCGGCCAGATAAATCCCACTCGGTGGATTTCCTCTGGCGAGCGTGGAGACTGCGTTCCATGATCATGTTCTAGATGTCTGGGTGTTTCTGTGTGCTGAAACCTTTGAGGTGGTTGCTATTTGTGTGTTGATTCCATAATTCCAGCCCAGACCAAAGGGAGGTGGATGGGTCTGAACAGAGGAGCTTCTCCTGACCGGAGCGGTCAGGTTCCCTCAGGATCCTGACCGCTCCAGGTCAGGTTCCCTCAGGATCCTGACCGCTCCAGGTCAGGTTCCCTCAGGATCCTGACCGCTCCAGGTCAGGTTCCCTCAGGATCCTGACCGCTCCAGGTCAGGATCCTGAGGGATCCTCCACATGTCAGAGTTTAATTCACTCACAGTGAGTTTAAGATAGCAGGAGAAATCCCATCAAACTGGTCCTGGTCCTGGTCCTGGTCCTGGTCCTGGCCCTGGCCCTGGTCCTGGTCCTGCTCCTGCTCCTGGTCCTGGTCCTGGTCCTGGTCCTGGCCCTGGTCCTGGTCCTGGTCCCATTTCCTGGTCCTGGTCCTGGCCCTGGTCCTGGTCCTGGTCCTGGTCCTGGCCCTGGCCCTGGCCCTGGTCCTGGTCCTGGTCCTGGTCCTGGCCCTGGCCCTGGCCCTGGTCCTGGTCCTGGTCCCATTTCCTGGTCCTGGTCCTGGTCCTGGTCCTGGCCCTGGTCCTGGCCCTGGCCCTGGCCCTGGTCCTGGTCCCGTTTCCTGGTCCTGGTCCTGGTCCTGGTCCTGGTCCCGTTTCCTGGTCCTGGTCCTGGCCCTGGTCCTGGTCCTGGTCCTGGTCCTGGTCCTGGCCCTGGCCCTGGTCCTGGTCCTGGTCCTGGTCCTGGTCCTGGTCCTGGCCCTGGTCCTGGTCCTGGTCCTGGCCCTGGTCCTGGTCCTGGTCCTGGTCCTGGTCCTGGCCCTGGTCCTGGTCCTGGTCCTGGCCCTGGTCCTGGCCCTGGTCCTGGCCCTGGTCCGGCAGGCTGTTTGCATGCTTTAGATGTTTCTGCTTTAACACACCTGAGGAGTCAGTTCCTACCGGTGAAGGAGCAGGAGGCCTTGGCTGGATCAGATCGGTCCCCTGAGACCTGTGGAGGATGGGTGACCCTCTGAACGCAGGGAGAGGAGGTCCATTGGCTCCAGACCAGGACCTGTACCTCCTGAACCCTGAGCAGCGGCATTAACCACGCCTGCTGGCTTCTGGGCGCTGCTCAGGTGGAATGAAGAGCTGCTGTGTTTCAGGACGAACGCCCGGTGGAGGAGCCACGCCTCCCCAGCCTGCAGTTCGCCCACGCCGGGGTCTACGCATGCCTCGTGTCCATACCGGGCCTGAGCCGGAACCAGAGCTTCGAGCTGGTGGTAGAAGGTGAGTCTGGCCGACAGACCCAGGACCAGTCGGTTACGGTGACCGCCCGTTGGCCAACATGTGGTCACTGTAACCGACACGGTCCACGGGCTGAGCTGCGCTGTGTTCCAGGGAAGCCCGTGATCACCGGTCTGACCAAACGGCCAGCCGAAGACGCCAAACAGGAAGTCCTGAGCTGCGAGGCGGAGGGAGTTCCGGAGCCCCGCTTCCACTGGAGCATCAGCGGCACCAACGTGAGTGCTGGACAGAGGACGTCCAAACCTGGCAGTCCAACAGTCCAGCTCCACAGCCGTGTCTCCTCAGGACGGAGGAGCCACAGCTAGCACTGTGCTGAGGACCCCCTCCAGAGTCCACCTGTCTCTTGCTGTCTGTCCAGGAGGAGCGCTCATACTCCAACGGCAGAGCCGTCCACAGGATCACCGTGGTGCCGAAGTTCAACCTGACCGTCACCTGCAGCGTGAGCAACCAGCTGGGAGGAGACGTCATGAGCATCAACGTGTCCTCCGGTGGGTCCTGGTCTCTGAACATCTGTCCTGCCAGAACATCTGCTCTCTGAGAACTTCTGAGAAAGGAAGGAGAGAGCTCAGTGTGGGTCTAATTCCAGTCGTCTGCTCTGGAGGAACAGATGATGGATTCATTTCTCAGCTTCGCTCTGTCAGTATGTTCCTGATTCTGGAAATATTACCAGATGAAAGAAGGAGGTCCTGCAGACCTGTTTAATGTGGGAGAGTTAAAGGTCAAAGGTCACTCCAGATTCCTCACAGTGTTACTGGGAGTTAAAGCAACACCATCTAGGGTCAGCATTTGATTAGTCATTTTTCTCTCAGGTGTTTTGGGCCAAATAAAATGAATTCTGTTTAATCTGAATTTAGGAGGAGAAAATTCAGACTCGTCCAGGTTTTGATGTCATTAAGACAAACTTCTAGTTTGACCAGCTGATCGGTGTCATCTGGTTTGAGGGATAGGTAGATCTGTGGATCATCTGCAGAACAGTGGAAGTTAACGGAGTGTTTCCTGATGATGTTCCTACAGGAAGCATGTATAATGTGAAGAGTATAGGTCCTAAAACAGAACCCTGTGGGACTCCATGTTTAATGTAATCAATAAGTGCCTTTACAGTGGTCATGTTGTGTGTGTTGGTTTGTCAGTAGAACTGAATTGAACGGAGATGTTCCAGAGCTCGAGAGTGAACAGCCTGTCCTCACTGTGTGACAGTCCTTCATCCTGTCCTCACTGTGTGACAGTCCTTCATCCTGTCCTCACTGTGTGACAGTCCTTCATCCTGTCCTCACTGTGTGACAGTCCTTCATCCTGTCCTCACTGTGTGACAGTCCTTCATCCTGTCCTCACTGTGTGACAGTCCTTCATCCTGTCCTCACTGTGTGACAGTCCTTCATCCTGTCCTCACTGTGTGACAGTCCTTCATCCTGTCCTCACTGTGTGACAGTCCTTCATCCTGTCCTCACTGTGTGACAGTCCTTCATCCTGTCCTCACTGTGTGACAGCCCTTCATCCTGTCCTCACTGTGTGACAGTCCTTCATCCTGTCCTCACTGTGTGACAGTCCTTCATCCTGTCCTCACTGTGTGACAGTCCTTCATCCTGTCCTCGTTCACCCTCTCATCTTTGGTTTCTTTTTCTTGACGTTTTGATTTTTATGAGCTCTAATTTCTGTTTGGTTTCAGTCATGACGGAGGAAAATGGAGAAAGAGGTAAGATTTGTTCTTTTTGCCTTTTGGATTTTCTCAGACTAGTTTTCCAACACATGGACTGATAGATGAGCCAGGCTTCATGTGCTTCATTCATCCGTTCACATGCAGACGTTCATTCCAGCTCCTTCATGTCATTGCTCGTCTCACTCATGACCAGTAGAGCTGAAGGGAAGGACTGAGGGACTGAGGGACTGAGGGACTGAGGGACTGAGGGACTGAGGGACAGTCCTCCTGGAGTAACAGTGGCAGATCAGGACTCAGTATTGGGCTTTAGTGATCAGAGTTACAGTGTGGGAGTCCTGCTCATTCTGGAGCTCTGTGTGTGCCTGTGTGTGCGTGTGTGCGTGTGTGCGTGTGTGCGTGTGTGCGTGTGTGCGTGTGTGCGTGTGTGCGTGTTTCAGGGTCTGGGGCAGACTCTGAGGACCGGGCCCGGCTGGTCTCGGGCCTGGTGGTGGGCCTGCTGCTGGCGGCCGCCGCCGTGGGGCTGGTCTACTGGCTCTACAGGAAGAACTCACGGTATGTAACGGTACCATTCTCCATCTCACCCCACAGAACAACTGTTCATCAGACTGTTGGTCAGGCTGTTGGTCAGACTGTTGGTCAGGCTGTTGGTCAGACTGTTGGTCAGGCTGTTGGTCAGACTGTTGGTCAGACTGTTCGTCAGGCTGTTGGTCAGGTTGTTCATCAGACTGTTCATCAGACCGTTGGTCAGGCTGTTGGTTGGTCAGACTGTTCATCAGACTGTTGGTCAGGCTGTTGGTCAGGCTGTTGGTCAGGCTGTTGGTCAGACTGTTGGTCAGACTGTTGTTTGGTCAGACTGTTCATCAGGCTGTTGGTCAGACTGTTGGTTGGTCAGACTGTTCATCAGGCTGTTGGTCAGACTGTTCATCAGGCTGTTGGTCAGGCTGTTGGTCAGACTGTTGGTTGGTCAGATTGTTCATCAGGCTGTTGGTCAGACTGTTCATCAGGCTGTTGGTCAGGCTGTTGGTTGGTCAGATTGTTCATCAGGCTGTTGGTCAGACTGTTCATCAGGCTGTTGGTCAGACTGTTGGTCAGACTGTTGGTCAGGCTGTTGGTCAGGCTGTTGGTCAGACTGTTCATCAGGCTGTTGGTCAGACTGTTCATCAGGCTGTTGGTCAGACTGTTCGTCAGGCTGTTGGTCAGACTGTTGGTCAGACTGTTGTTTGGTCAGACTGTTCATCAGGCTGTTGGTCAGACTGTTGGTTGGTCAGACTGTTGGTTGGTCAGACTGTTGGTCAGACTGTTGGTCAGACTGTTGGTCAGACTGTTGGTCAGGCTGTTGGTCAGACTGTTGGTTGGTCAGATTGTTCATCAGGCTGTTGGTCAGACTGTTCATCAGGCTGTTGGTCAGGCTGTTGGTCAGACTGTTGGTTGGGCTGTTGATCAGGCTGTTGGTCAGGCTGTTCATCAGGCTGTTGGTCAGGCTGTTGGTCAGACTGTTGGTTGGTCAGACTGTTGGTCAGGCTGTTGGGCAGGCTGTTGGTCAGGCTGTTGGTTGGTCAGGCTGTTGGTCAGGCTGTTGGTCAGGCTGTTGGTTGGTCAGGCTGTTGGTCAGACTGTTGGTTGGTCAGGCTGTTGGTTGGTCAGGCTGTTGGTCAGGCTGTTGGTTGGTCAGGCTGTTGGTCAGACTGTTGGTTGGTCAGGCTGTTGGTCAGGCTGTTGGTTGGTCAGGCTGTTGGTCAGACTGTTGGTTGGTCAGGCTGTTGGTCAGGCTGTTGTTCAGGCTGTTGGTTGGTCAGGCTGTTGGTTGGTCAGACTGTTGGTCAGGCTGTTGGTCAGGCTGTTGGTCAGGCTGTTGGTCAGACTGTTGGTTGGTCAGGCTGTTGGTCAGACTGTTGGTCAGGCTGTTGGTTGGTCAGGCTGTTGGTCAGGCTGTTGGTTGGTCAGGCTGTTGGGCAGGCTGTTGGTCAGGCTGTTGGTCAGGCTGTTGGTCAGACTGTTGGTCAGGCTGTTGGTTGGTCAGGCTGTTGGTCAGACTGTTGGTCAGGCTGTTGGTTGGTCAGACTGTTCATCAGACTGTTGGTCAGGCTGTTGGTCAGGCTGTTGGTCAGGCTGTTGGTCAGACTGTTGGTCAGACTGTTGTTTGGTCAGACTGTTCATCAGGCTGTTGGTCAGACTGTTGGTTGGTCAGACTGTTCATCAGGCTGTTGGTCAGACTGTTCATCAGGCTGTTGGTCAGGCTGTTGGTCAGACTGTTGGTTGGTCAGATTGTTCATCAGGCTGTTGGTCAGACTGTTCATCAGGCTGTTGGTCAGGCTGTTGGTTGGTCAGATTGTTCATCAGGCTGTTGGTCAGACTGTTCATCAGGCTGTTGGTCAGACTGTTGGTCAGACTGTTGGTCAGGCTGTTGGTCAGGCTGTTGGTCAGACTGTTCATCAGGCTGTTGGTCAGACTGTTCATCAGGCTGTTGGTCAGACTGTTGGTTGGTCAGGCTGTTGGTCAGGCTGTTGGTTGGTCAGGCTGTTGGTCAGACTGTTGGTTGGTCAGGCTGTTGGTCAGGCTGTTGTTCAGGCTGTTGGTTGGTCAGGCTGTTGGTTGGTCAGACTGTTGGTCAGGCTGTTGGTCAGGCTGTTGGTCAGGCTGTTGGTCAGGCTGTTGGTCAGACTGTTGGTTGGTCAGGCTGTTGGTTGGTCAGGCTGTTGGTCAGGCTGTTGGTTGGTCAGGCTGTTGGTCAGGCTGTTGGTTGGTCAGGCTGTTGGGCAGGCTGTTGGTCAGGCTGTTGGTCAGGCTGTTGGTCAGACTGTTGGTCAGGCTGTTGGTTGGTCAGACTGTTGGTCAGACTGTTCGTCAGGCTGTTGGTCAGGTTGTTCATCAGACTGTTCATCAGACCGTTGGTCAGGCTGTTGGTTGGTCAGACTGTTCATCAGACTGTTGGTCAGGCTGTTGGTCAGGCTGTTGGTCAGGCTGTTGGTCAGACTGTTGGTCAGACTGTTGTTTGGTCAGACTGTTCATCAGGCTGTTGGTCAGACTGTTGGTTGGTCAGACTGTTCATCAGGCTGTTGGTCAGACTGTTCATCAGGCTGTTGGTCAGGCTGTTGGTCAGACTGTTGGTTGGTCAGATTGTTCATCAGGCTGTTGGTCAGACTGTTCATCAGGCTGTTGGTCAGGCTGTTGGTTGGTCAGATTGTTCATCAGGCTGTTGGTCAGACTGTTCATCAGGCTGTTGGTCAGACTGTTGGTCAGACTGTTGGTCAGGCTGTTGGTCAGGCTGTTGGTCAGACTGTTCATCAGGCTGTTGGTCAGACTGTTCATCAGGCTGTTGGTCAGACTGTTCGTCAGGCTGTTGGTCAGACTGTTGGTCAGACTGTTGTTTGGTCAGACTGTTCATCAGGCTGTTGGTCAGACTGTTGGTTGGTCAGACTGTTGGTTGGTCAGACTGTTGGTCAGACTGTTGGTCAGACTGTTGGTCAGGCTGTTGGTCAGACTGTTGGTTGGTCAGATTGTTCATCAGGCTGTTGGTCAGACTGTTCATCAGGCTGTTGGTCAGGCTGTTGGTCAGACTGTTGGTTGGGCTGTTGATCAGGCTGTTGGTCAGGCTGTTCATCAGGCTGTTGGTCAGGCTGTTGGTCAGACTGTTGGTTGGTCAGACTGTTGGTCAGGCTGTTGGGCAGGCTGTTGGTCAGGCTGTTGGTTGGTCAGGCTGTTGGTCAGGCTGTTGGTCAGGCTGTTGGTTGGTCAGGCTGTTGGTCAGACTGTTGGTTGGTCAGGCTGTTGGTTGGTCAGGCTGTTGGTCAGGCTGTTGGTTGGTCAGGCTGTTGGTCAGACTGTTGGTTGGTCAGGCTGTTGGTCAGGCTGTTGGTTGGTCAGGCTGTTGGTCAGACTGTTGGTTGGTCAGGCTGTTGGTCAGGCTGTTGTTCAGGCTGTTGGTTGGTCAGGCTGTTGGTTGGTCAGACTGTTGGTCAGGCTGTTGGTCAGGCTGTTGGTCAGGCTGTTGGTCAGACTGTTGGTTGGTCAGGCTGTTGGTCAGACTGTTGGTCAGGCTGTTGGTTGGTCAGGCTGTTGGTCAGGCTGTTGGTTGGTCAGGCTGTTGGGCAGGCTGTTGGTCAGGCTGTTGGTCAGGCTGTTGGTCAGACTGTTGGTCAGGCTGTTGGTTGGTCAGGCTGTTGGTCAGACTGTTGGTCAGGCTGTTGGTTGGTCAGACTGTTCATCAGACTGTTGGTCAGGCTGTTGGTCAGGCTGTTGGTCAGGCTGTTGGTCAGACTGTTGGTCAGACTGTTGTTTGGTCAGACTGTTCATCAGGCTGTTGGTCAGACTGTTGGTTGGTCAGACTGTTCATCAGGCTGTTGGTCAGACTGTTCATCAGGCTGTTGGTCAGGCTGTTGGTCAGACTGTTGGTTGGTCAGATTGTTCATCAGGCTGTTGGTCAGACTGTTCATCAGGCTGTTGGTCAGGCTGTTGGTTGGTCAGATTGTTCATCAGGCTGTTGGTCAGACTGTTCATCAGGCTGTTGGTCAGACTGTTGGTCAGACTGTTGGTCAGGCTGTTGGTCAGGCTGTTGGTCAGACTGTTCATCAGGCTGTTGGTCAGACTGTTCATCAGGCTGTTGGTCAGACTGTTGGTTGGTCAGGCTGTTGGTCAGGCTGTTGGTTGGTCAGGCTGTTGGTCAGACTGTTGGTTGGTCAGGCTGTTGGTCAGGCTGTTGTTCAGGCTGTTGGTTGGTCAGGCTGTTGGTTGGTCAGACTGTTGGTCAGGCTGTTGGTCAGGCTGTTGGTCAGGCTGTTGGTCAGGCTGTTGGTCAGACTGTTGGTTGGTCAGGCTGTTGGTTGGTCAGGCTGTTGGTCAGGCTGTTGGTTGGTCAGGCTGTTGGTCAGGCTGTTGGTTGGTCAGGCTGTTGGGCAGGCTGTTGGTCAGGCTGTTGGTCAGGCTGTTGGTCAGACTGTTGGTCAGGCTGTTGGTTGGTCAGGCTGTTGGTCAGACTGTTGGTCAGGCTGTTGGTTGGTCAGGCTGTTGGGCAGGCTGTTGGTCAGGCTGTTGGTCAGGCTGTTGGTCAGACTGTTGGTTGGTCAGGCTGTTGGTCAGACTGTTGGTCAGGCTGTTGGTTGGTCAGGCTGTTGGTCAGGCTGTTGGTCAGGCTGTTGGTCAGGTGCTGTGACCGGTGCTGTGAAACAGCTGACATGTGTTGAAGGCGGAGATCCAATCAGATCAGCAGGATCTCCTCAGAGGAAATGGAGTTAAATCCAGCCTCACTGGGCTTCATCAGACATGTCTTCTGAGACACTGAGACGTGGACTGAGACATGTCCAGAGAGAAGACATGCAGCGGTCAGAGAGCAGGATGGAGGTTTGGAAGCAGCTTCTGTTTGAAGACCGACCCTCAGCCTGGGAGACGAGCTGTGTCTCTGGAGGACACGGTCTCTGCTGTCCTCACCATGTGATGTCCTCACCGCAGACAAGGCAGCTGGACAACTGAAGAGAAGGAAGCGGGGACGTCCGAGGAGAGCAGGAGGCTGGAGGAGAACCACGCCGCCTAGGAGGTGAGCCTGCTCCACCCGGCAGCCGCTCCGTCACCACGGCTCCTCCACCGCACCCTTCACTGTGAAACACCTGCAGCCTCAGGGGGCTCAGCATCCACCCTGCATCCAACCACCATCCAACCACCATCCACCCTGATCCACCCTGAAACCACCCAGCATCCACCCTGCATCCAACCACCATCCAACCACCATCCAACCACCATCCAACCACCATCCAACCACCATCCACCCTGAAACCACCCAGCATCCATCCACCATCCACCCAGCACCCAGCATCCAACCACCATCCACCCAGCATCCACCCTGATCCACCCTGAAACCACCCAGCATCCACCCTGCATCCGACCAGCATCCACTGGCCTGGTTCTCCACCTGCTGTCTCATGACCGCCTGTCTCTGTGGCAGATGTCCGACGACTCCATCAGCTCCAGATCCAGACCAGATCCAGATCAACTCCAGACCAGATCCAGATCCAGTTGACCATACCAGGATCCAGATGATCAGACTGGATCTACATCCAGATCAGCTCAGCTCCAGATGACCTGGCCTGTCCCTGGCCTGTCCCTGGCCTGTCCCTGGCCTGTCCCTGGCCGGTGGCTTTTGCCTCTGCTGCCTCAATTCTCAATTCTTAAATTCTTGGAAGACTTCGTCCTGTCCATCAGAAGACGGGACTGAGCGTCCACTCGCGCTTCTTCTGTGGTGCCAGGAGTTCTTCCTGGTCCTCCTGGTCCTGGTCTCTCGCCTGTCCAGACTCCAGATCACTGTCCTCTCGCTGTAGTCTTTCTCCAGCTGCAGACCGTGCAGGAGCCGGTCAGGGGGTTCGAACATGAGTCCCTGCTGCCGTGCCTCCCGATCAGACTCTGCACTTCCGTCTCAGTGATGTTTTTACTGATATTGTGTGATTTTTTTTTTTGTTGTTTTTTTGTTTTGTGTGCGATGGTGTGGAGCTCTGGACTCCTGTCCCACTGTCCCTCTTTAAGCTCCTCCTCCACCCTGAGCTCTGGACCGTGGTTTAAGCTCCGCCTCCACCCGGCTCCACCCTCCTCCGCCCGCAGACTGGAAGCCTTGAGCAGCGTTCAAGCTGTCAGATTGTACAAACTTTCTCTTCTGTATTTCTTTGATGTGTGCAAATCTAACTGAGCTCCTGCGAGGTGGAAACCCTGACGTGGTTCAACTAGCCCAACATGTGGCCCGCGGTCTGAAACTGGCCGGTTGGAGGGTCCACGTCGGCCGGCAGGATGTTTCTGTTTGTTATTTATGTTTTATGAAGCGACACTGAGCTGACGATCGGCACTGAACGCTAACCGAGTGGCATTAGCGTTAGCATTAGCTAAGCTGTGAGGCTGACCATGTTAAAGCTACAAAATGCCACCAAAGACCTGCCGTTTGGGTGTTTGAGTGTTCCACAGCAGGAAAGTAATGAATAATGATGACGTGTTTCTAATTTAAAAGCTTTTACTGTATTCAGACACTGAACTCTGACACGGTTCTGTCCGGAACCCGGTGCGTCGGTTCCGTTAGTCTGCTCTCAGCAGATCGTCGAAAGGTCAACACTGTGTGAAAAACGAGGCGCTTAGTTCTTGTTTTTTCTCTCAATCAGGTCAGCAGTGAAACCAAAGAGGGTGAACGGTAAATACTCACCTTTGTTTTTGTACGCTTGTCGACAATAAAGTGTCCGTTTTGAGAACAAGCAGGTCTGTGACGTTTCTCTGTCCTCAACATAAAGCTGACGCATTCCTTCTGCTCGACTGAACTTCTCGCCTCTTCAGCGCCTCCTCAGAATTCACTACAGCAAACGTCACAGCATCGGCTCATTTTCAGGATTTTCACTATTTTAGAGATGTTTCTGTTATTTGTTTAAAAAAAAATAAAAAAAGAGTTGTACCCAGGGATGCAGGCCGGGAGCCAGAGTTTTAGAAACGCTGAGGCCACCAGACCAACACAAAGAGCAGCCCCTGACTGAAATGGAAGCTTGTCTAGTGAGCCAAATGTCCTGCTTTTAGACAAATCTGCAGCTGTTTGATTGGATCAGACCAGGATGTGGTGGATCAGGAACTGCAGGACACACCGAGACAAAGACAACCGGGACTGTTTATTTAAACATGAAAATAAGCATCAGGGAAATGAACTCATTCCATATAAATTAAGAGCACATTACATTTGGCTTCATGGTTACTATCCACAGAATTTGTCACCGGAGCACATCAATATGAAAAATGCAATAAGAAAATAACCGCTGTCCCTTTGCAACGTAAGGCCACACACTCCCTCCAGGGGGAGCACTTCAGTCCCGAGACGTTCAAGTCGGAGAAAATTAAAGTCAAGAACGAAGCAGTGCAAAGGAAGAAAGCCTGAAGATGACGGGGAACGCCACCGGACAGCGTCTGGTTCTGATCCAGAACCCAACAGAACCAGACCAAGACACTTCAGAAGTAAGAGCACATTCTCAATGATCTGAGGAGGAGGGAGGAGACTGGAGAGAGGAGGAGGAGGAGGAGAGAGGAGGACATGAGAGGAAGAGAGGAGGAGGAGGAGGAGGAGGAGACTGGAGAGAGGAGGAAGAGAGAGAAGGAGGAGTATTCACCATCTTTCCAGTTTCCTGTCTGCTGAAGGGATCAATAAAGTTCTGTTTGTTTCCGCTGAGTTTCTCCTGCAATGAGACCAAAGACACTCTCAGTCAGTCCCCCCCGGGTCCTCCCCGGGTCCCCCCCCCCCCCCCGCCGTCCTTCCAGTGTGAGTGGTGCAGCAGTGGGGTCCAGTAAAGAGTCTCAGGATTGTCTCAGAGTCTCAGAATTCTCAGGACTGTGGACGAGACGCCGTTGGAGACGGACGGCCGGTCTCGTCCCTCTGACACATGAGGAGCTGGACTCTGTTCTGCTGTTTTCTGACGGATCAGGGATTCCCCCTGAACCGGGTTCTGGTGTTGGTCTGGTCTGGAGAGTCATGTCCCATCAAGGTCAGTGTGATGAAGGGCCTCAGGAGTCTGATGACCCGATGACCTTTCACCTCTTCACTGCCGAACACCAACAGTAAGCCCTGAAGGCGAGGGAGCTTTGTGACAGACATCTCCACTAGAGGGCGACACACCGCTGAGAGCCAGGGTTCAGACGTAGTGACAAGACCAATGTCCAACCTGGGGGTGTGGGGGGGTGTTGGGGGGTGTGGGGGGGTGTGGGGGGTGTTGGGGGGTGTGGGGGGTGTGGGGGGGTGTGGGGGGGTCTGGGTGACTGAAGGCTGCAGGCTGCTCCTCTGGAACAGCCTGCTGGAAATGCTTGAGCGAATACAGGCACGGCGGTCTGGCTTCCAACATCTGGCTCCCATACCGCTTCCTCCTGGGCAGGGTCGCAGGGTCGCAGGGGGGTCGCAGGGTCACAGGGTGCTGGAGCTCAGTCCAGCTCACCAGGACCAGGAATGACCCGGACAGGGAAGCCGGAGCGGTGAACCCAGAGGTCGGTCCAGACAGGAAGTGGCATTCAAAGGCTCAGTGGATCAGAGAGGGCACGAGACTGTCCAGCTCCCTCTACTGGTGATCAACTGAAACACACACACACACACACACACACACACACACACACACACACACACACACACACACACACACACACACACACACACACACACACACACACACACACACACACACACACACACACACACACACACACACACACACACACACACACACACACACACACACCACACAGCTTCTCCCTGCTCATCCTGGATGAAGCTTTGGTTTCCGCCTCCTGCTGTGCATCCTTGTCTTTGTTCAGCAGCACAAATCAGACGTTCCTTAAGCGTCCGCCTGGTTCCGTGACCGGAGAACCCAGGAAGCCCTTGTCAGACCCCCGCCGGGCGGGGGCCTCTAGAAGTTGAGCCTGGGGGCCACGAAGGCGAACTCCCGCAGGATGCTGCGGGCCACGTCCATCTGGAACTGGGCGATGGTCAGAGCGCGCTTCACGTCGTCGAAGGAGTACCCTTCTCCCATCAGCTTGGCGATCTTGGCGTCTTCGTTGTCGTCCGGACCGTGGGGGGGCGGCGGCGGCTGGAGGTCCGGCGGGATCTTCCTGGGGAGGGGTTTGGGGGGCCGGGCTGGAGCCTCCAGGTCGGCGGGACCTTGGAGCAGAGGGAGTGAGAGGAACAGCCGCATGAGCACAGTCAGTCTCTGCATGTGGACGGAAACATGATCAGAATGAGGAAAACAGCTTTATTGTGAAAGGAACAAAACTCAGCAGGTGGTGGAGGATGTGATACGCTGTATCCTCCAAAGACGGAATCTTTCTTTATTTTAAAAGTGGAGAAGTTGACGAAGGTTCATCAGGGTGGGACGGACAGACTGAGTCATGCTGAATGAAAAGACATAACCCAGGTGTGTGTGTGTGTGTGTGTGTGTGTGTGTGAGCGAGCTGGACGGACGTCAGATCAGACGGTTTTCTTCTGCAGCAAACCGACGTCAAATCTGCAGCAGAAGTCCAGCCTGAAGCTGGCTTCACATTGGGCACCGATCACAAACCAGCTTCACGTTCATTCAGAGGAACCACGCAGCTGAGAGGACGTCCTGAGGAGCTGGTCTCAGGCGAGGACGTGTCTGCAGGCCGAGAGCTCGTTTTAAGACAGTCCAGCATGTCAGGACGTCTCAGGGTCAAAGGCCGAGCGGCGGGGCAGCAGAGGGCGTGTGCCCCGGTCCCTGGAAGAGCCGGCCTGCTTCGATCAGGCAGAGGTCCAGACGGCTGGACTCCACTGGACCAGGCCCGGCCCCGCGGTACTGGAACCGGCTGAACCGGCATGTTCACAGCCAGCACGGACATACCATACGGAGATGTGCCTACGTGCTGCCCTCTAGTGGATCGAGCTCCCATGCTGCATCGGGGGTCAGGCAGTCTTCTGAAGGGGGCGGAGCTTGGACTGAACACTATATAGAAGAAAATAGCGACTTAAGCGAAGTCTTGAGGAAATCACACTCATAACTAGTGCTGGGCAATGATTACATTTCTTAATTGTGATTAATTGCATAATTTTTCTGCAATTAATTGCAATTAATCGCAACATACAATAATGAAGTAAAAATGACCATCCTGCCCTCAGCCGGGGACAGGGACAATTTTCTTTTGTTTGTTTTTGCAAGAATTTTGCAAGAAGCATAATTTTACAATAATAATTTTATAATTCATCAAATATGATTTATTATAACTTGAAATACCAGGTCTTTACCAAGATTGCCACCCCCACCCCGTGAACACACACACACACACACACACACACACACACACACACACAACACACACACACACACACACACACACACACAACACACACACACACACACACACACACACACACACCACGCACGCACACACACACACACACACACACGCTCAGTCTTGTATTTCTATCCTTGTGGGGACCTTCCATTGACTCCCATTCATGTCTAGCCCTAACCCTGACCTTACCCTAACCTAACCCACACCACAACAAAGCCTAACCCTAAAGAAATGTTTTGCACTTTTACTTTTTTCAGTAACAACAACATGGTCAAGAAAACACTGTTTCCCTCATTAGGACCCAAGAAAGTCCCCACAAATGACATGGTGCCTGGTTTTCCTACCGAAAACCCGGACCACGCACACGCACACGCACACGCACACGCACCACACACCAGCAAGAGCAGAGCAGATGAAAGACGAAGTCTGTCCTGAGCCACACTTCCTCAACTTCTGTTTGACCCTCAGACAGAGCAGACAGGATGAAGTCAGTCAGGCTGAATTCTGCCTCATTAAGCCAGATTGTGTTGCGAGTTAAGCTTCACCTTCATTTCTGTCATATCTGCGCCCCTCGTTTCAGTTTGTGCCTCATGCCAGCCGTTTCCTCCTGAGCTTTCTGATAATTCGGCCGAGTTCATGATGGCAAATAATGAGGACTGGACGGTGTTTCACCGCAGAAAGCGCCGCAGCTGTGTGTGCTTTTTGACGCTCAGCTGGAGCGCTGTGTGTGTGTGTGTGTGTGTGTGTGTGTGTGTGTGTGTGTGTGTGTGTGTGTGTGGGGAGGAGGGAGGGTTAACGCCTGACAAAAATATTTGTCGGCGTTAAGGAAGCAGTGCGTTAACGCCTCAATAATGCGTTCACGTGCCCAGCCCCACTCATAACGTTCACAGCGTTCACGACGGCACATCCCCACGGTTCCAGGTGACTCATGCTGACAGGCGCTTGGATCCCTGGTTTGATTCCCCGGGGTGTTCTGGTGGAGCTGCTGTGCGGGGGGAGCCATGTGTTCCTGTCCTGACTCCGGTCTACCTTGGTGTGGCAGGCAGTGGTCCAGGTCCAGGCAGCCTCGGGAGCTCCTGACATTGTCCGTGTGGCGGCGGGCCGGAGGAAGCGGGACCGGGACCGGGACCGGGACCGGGACCGGGCTGTTCAGCATGTCCAGCACTGTGTCTGCAGGACAGGAAGTGGACGTCAGGTGAAGACACGCCCGCCGCACAACAGACCGCGTTTGAAGACGCGTCCTCTCACCAGGGGGCAGCAGCACGTGGTCCAGGCCGGAGGACGGCCGGTGCGCTCGAGGGACGACCGAGGACGAGGAGGACGGAGACGAGGACCCGAGGCCGTGCCGTGCTGGCGGAGGGGGTGGAGGAGGTGGAGGGGAAGGGGGAGACGCAGCGGCCATGCTGAAGACGTCCTCTAATGTCCAAACAACAGAAATCACAGTCCTGCTGGACTCCGGGGACACGGAGACCAGGGGGACATACAGTACCTTGGGGGGGCAGCAGGATGTCGTAGTCCGACAGGGTCTGGCTGGAGCTGAAGGGCAGAGGACCCTGGAGACCACGCCCCCTAGTGGCGCCGAGGGCTCTTTAGAGGGACACAGAGGAAGAGCTGCTCTGTCAGGACCGCTCTGCCGTCCACTGAGGTCCAGACCAGGACCTGGACCCACAGCCTCACCTGGATCGCAGGGCTTCCTGTCCGCCGCCTCTGCAGGGCGGTCCACCGCGGGGCGGTCCACCGCGGGGCGGTCCACCGCAGGGCGGTCCACCGCGGGGCGGTCCACTGCAGGGCGGTCCACTGCAGGGCGGTCCACCGCGGGGCGGTCCACTGCAGGGCGGTCCACTGCGGGGCGGTCCACTGCAGGGCGGTCCACTGCAGGGCGGTCCACTGCAGGGCGGTCCACTGCAGGGCGGTCCACTGCAGGGCGGTCCACCGCGGGGCGGTCCACTGCAGGGCGGTCCACCGCAGGGCGGTCCACCGCAGCGTGTCTGCAGCACAGGGAGACGCCGTCACTCCACCGCCACTCACACACAACGCCACACACAGCAGAACCAGTACCTGCTGGACCCCGAGCTGCAGATGGAGGCCTGGCTCCGGCACAGGCCGGACGGCGGGCTCTGGTAGTCCCCGTCCTGCTGCTCTGCTGGACCGCTGAGGGGCCTGGACGGTCTGTGGGGACAGAAGAGGTATGGCGACAAACTAAAGGCTGGCTTCTCCTCTGGACTGTCTCAAACGTCCAACAGACGAGGCCAGAGAGTCTGAGACCGCCTGGGGACATCTCCCTGTGGGGACGTCTCCCTGTAGGGACGTCTCCCTGTGGGGACGTCTCCCTGTGGGGACGTCTCCCTGTGGGGACGTCTCCCTGTAGGGACGTCTCTCTGAGGGGACGTCTCAATGTAGGGACATCTCCCTGTGGGGAAGTCTCCCTGGAGGGACGTCTCCCTGTGGGGACGTCTCCCTGTAGGGACGTCTCTCTGAGGGGACGTCTCCCTGTGGGGACGTCTCCCTGTAGGGACGTCTCTCTGAGGGGACGTCTCCCTGTGGGGACGTCTCCCTGTAGGGACGTCTCTCTGAGGGGACGTCTCCCTGAGGGGACGTCTCCAGACTCCCGCAGACGTCTGCACCATGGTCTTTCCCGCTGAGTCCATGAGGACTGGAGTACCAGTATAGACAGCAAAGAAGCCCCCCAACCTGGTCTGGGGGGACCGCGAGACACACCGAGACCCAACCAGAGACCTCGTCTCCCCACAGAGTCCTGGACTGGCCCCAGGGCCTCCTCCCAGTGAAGTGGTGGCGCTTTACAGTGACAGGGACGTGGGGACACAGGGACGTGGGGACACAGGGACGTGGGGACACAGGGACGTGGATCTGATCTCAATGGGTCCCTTCACAATGGAGGAACAGGTGGTTCTACGGAGGAGCCAGACTGGAACCACCTGGAGGGGAACCAGAACTGAACCAGGGACGGGGTCTTGTTGGGGGACAGCGGTGAAGTTCTCACTCCGTCCTCCCTTCAGATCTGTCCGTCTCACTCTTTGGTCATGGTACTGCTGGGGGTGGACGTCCTGGACGGCTGCTCTGCCGGGACCGATTATTATCCTCAGACAGAAACCAAACATTAAAGGGACGGTGTGAGCCAGCAAGGCCCTGAAGAGCCCCGGCTCCAGAACCCCGCAGCGCCACGTCCCAGCCTGCAGGAGGCGCTCAGCACCACACACACACACACACACACACACACACACACACACACACACACACGCTCAGTCTTGTATTTCTATCCTTGTGGGGACCGTCCATTGACTCCCATTCATGTCTAGACCCTAACCCTGACCCTTACCCTAACCCTAACCCACACCACAACAAAGCCTAACCCTAAAGAAATGTTTTTGCACTTTTACTTTTTTCAGTAACAACAACATGGTCAAGAAAACACTGTTTCTCCTACTTAGGACCGGAAAAAGGTCCCACAAGGCACGTCGTTCCACGTTTTGCTATCCTTGTGGGGACATTTGGCCCCAACAAGGATAGAAATACGAGAACGCACACACACACACACACACACACACACACACACACCACTGAAAACCACCCCCTTCACTCTCTCTCTACACACACACACACACACACAGCAGGTACAGACATGAAAAGGTTTCTCCAGCACATCTCAGTGGACTGCTTTACCTTCTCATTATGCTGCATAAATGTGTGTGTGTGTGTGTGTGTGTGTGTGTGTTCTTGTATTTCTATCCTTGTTGGGGCCAAATGTCCCCACAAGGATAGCAAAACGTGGAACGACGTGCCTTGTGGGGACCTTTTTCCGGTCCTAAGTAGGAGAAACAGTGTTTTCTTGACCATGTTGTTGTTACTGAAAAAAGTAAAAGGTCAAAAACATTTCTTTAGGGTTAGACTTTGTTGTGGTGTGGGTTAGGGTTAGGGTTAGGGTCAGGGTTAGGGGCTAGACATGAATGGGAGTCAATGGACGGTCCCCACGAGGATATAAATACAAGACTGTGCGTGTGTGTGTGTGTGTGTGTGTGTGTGTGTGTGTGTGTGTGCGTGTGTGCGCACAATACTTACTTGTTGCTTGTGGCAGGTGTGTGCTGAGCGGACTGTCGAGAGGGAAGGATGTCATAGTCGTCTGGAACACCATTGCAGAGGGGCTACACACACACACACACACACACACAGGAGAAAGAAGTGACCCTGGCTGTTAAACGCTGGAACAGCAGCAGCTGTTTGATGACAGACGGGGACGGACGGGGACGGACTGTCTCAGGCTGTCCCTGAAGGGTCTCTGTCTCTGTGACCCTGACCCTGACCCTGACCCTGACCCTGACTGAGGGGGGTCAACATGCACAGCGGAGCGGACCCAGTCCAGCAGAACCTGGTCCGAGTCGGGTTCTGCTGGTTCTGTCTGCCATCCAGGATGGGTTCAGGGACGGGACAATGTGGACAGACGGACGGTCTCCATACCTTGGAGCCGTCCGGGGGTCTCGGCCCCTCCCCCCTGAGATGAGTCCCTCCGTCTCCCAGTGGACAGCTGAGCGGTCTGCCGCCCGGCTGGGGGGGCGGCACGTCTTCGTGGGGCGCCGGGGAGGACAGCCACGAGTGTCGTGTTTGGGGGGGGACGGGTGGGGGACGCTCCGGTGGGGGAGGCGGAGGGGGGTCCCTCTGGGGGGGCGGAGGGGCTGGTAGAGGCTTGTCCTGCTTCCGGGACATTCCTGGAGAGGACTGGACACACAGAGGACACAGCTGTAAATAATCATGTCTGAACCAGCAACACTTCACAGACTTATGTTACACCATGTGTCAAACTCAAGGCCCGTGGCCCAAATGTGGCCCGCCACATCACTTCATGTGGTCCAGAAGATCTTGGAAGGAAAACGAGGATCTTTAACCTGAATGAAAGGAGGACGTTTTACAGCTGGGACTGACCGTGAACCCGTCTGCAGAGCTCCTCTCAGCGTGGCGGCATCCCACCACTAGAGGGCAGCGTACCAGGATCAGCCATGAACACAGGCAGTGCTACTGAACGGCGTCTTGATTTGAAAATGACGCAAAAATGTCCAGGACAAGACAACTGGAGCAGCTGCACGGCGGCTTCAGGAAAGAAGGGAAAACGGACATGTTTGTCCTTCAAGGAGACAAACCGGAATGTCTCCGCCTCCGGCCCGGTACACCGCAGCACTGCGATTCTTCGCCTGCGGTGTCTCTGCAGTCCGCTGGAGGAGGTTGCCAGATCTGTCGTTATCCCCCGTAGACAATATGAAACGAGTTTAACTCAATAGAAAGCAGCACAAACCGCCATCTGGGTTGAAAATGCACATTAAAACCGTATTTGTATGATAAAACACGTAAAAAAACACAATCATTTCATCAACCCGTCCAACGTGTTCAAAAAAGACGCTTGATTTGGCTGCTCTGGGGACCTGATCTGGGGACCTGCTCTGGGGACCTGATCTGGGGCCCTGATCTGGGGCCCTGATCTGGGGACCTGCTCTGGGGCCCTGATCTGGGGCCCTGATCTGGGGACCTGATCTGGGGCCCTGATCTGGGGCCCTGATCTGGGGACCTGATCTGGGGACCTGATCTGGGGACCTGATCTGGGGACCTGATCTGGGGACCTGCTCTGGGGCCCTGGGGACGTGGTTTGCTGGTCCCAGCAGATGAAGAGCCAGCAGGACAGTGAAGCAGTGAAGCAGTGAAGGCGGTGCAGACTGACCCTGGGCGAGGCCGTGGGACTGGCGGAGGGGGAGCGCCGGGCGGCCTTGTGGATGAGGTCTCGTCTCGGGGGGACCGGGGGGAGGCCGAGGAGCGGGCCACAGTGGCTGGAGTCCGCTCCGTAGGCCTTCCTGTGCTGGCTGCCGGGCGAGGAGCTGGGAGACACCATGGGCGAGTTCTGGAGCTCGGCACAGTGCTGCAGGGACAGACAGGACATCAGGAGACGGTCTAGGTGTTGACAGAGGACATATCGCCACTCAGAGAGAAAGGGAAGCTGTTGACGTTCTCATGAGAGACGGGACGGCGCCGACCTTGATGTTTAATTTAGCTGATCAGACTCCTGAGCTTCGGCAGATGTACGCTTTGTTTTCCAGTCCTGGCTGTCAGCTCTCAGCAGCAGTGCATTAAATCCAAAAAACTTTGGTTCTCTCTTCGCGCATGTGCACTTCAAGTATGCATACAGTGTCACCTGTGACCCCCGGGTGACCCCAGGAAGGTAATACGTTTCGGCTCCTACAGAATTCTCTTGTGATCAGGAGGATTCTGAGACAGAGCGCTCTGACGGTCATGTAGCATTCACAGGACCGTAGTTACATTGGTAGGTTTCATCCCTCCTGACCACCAGAGGGCGGCGCTGGACGCACTGAATGACGTATCGCAGCTTAGTCACGAGGAACCCCAGAGACCAGCCTCACCGAGAAGCCTCTGCAGAGCCAGAACCTGACAGACCAGAACCTGACAGAGTCACTCACCAGACAGGAAGGAGCGCCGACACCAACACCCGCAAAGCTAACACCAACACCCGCTAAGCTAACACCAACACCCGCAAAGCTAACACCAAACACCCCGCAAAGCTAACACCAACACCCGCTAAGCTAACACCAACACCCGCAAAGCTAACACCAACACCCGCAAAGCTAACACCAACACCCGCAAAGCTAACACCAACACCCGCTAAGCTAACACCAACACCCGCAAAGCTAACACCAACAACCGCTAAGCTAACACCAACAACCGCAAAGCTAACACCAACAACCGCTAAGCTAACACCAACACCCGCTAAGCTAACACCAACAACCGCAAAGCTAACACCAACAACCGCAAAGCTAACACCAACACCCGCTAAGCTAACACCAACACCCGCAAAGCTAACACCAACACCCGCTAAGCTAACACCAACAACCGCTAAGCTAACACCAACAACCGCAAAGCTAACACCAACAACCGCAAAGCTAACACCAACACCCGCAAAGCTAACACCAACACCCGCTAAGCTAACACCAACACCCGCTAAGCTAACACCAACACCCGCAAAGCTAACACCAACACCCGCAAAGCTAACACCAACACCCGCTAAGCTAACACCAACAACCGCTAAGCTCACACCAACAACCGCAAAGCTAACACCAACACCCGCAAAGCTAACACCAACACCCGCTAAGCTAACACCAACACCCGCAAAGCTAACACCAACACCTGCTAAGCTAACACCAACAACCGCTAAGCTAACACCAACAACCGCAAAGCTAACACCCACACCCGCAAAGCTAACACCAACACCCGCTAAGCTAACACCAACAACCGCAAAGCTAACACCAACACCCGCAAAGCTAACACCAACACCGCAAAGCTAACACCAACAACCGCAAAGCTAACACCAACACCCGCAAAGCTAACACCAACACCCGCTAAGCTAACACCAACACCCGCAAAGCTAACACCAACACCCACTAAGCTAACACCAACACCCACTAAGCTAACACCAACAACCGCAAAGCTAACACCCACACCCGCAAAGCTAACACCAACAACCGCAAAGCTAACACCAACACCCGCAAAGCTAACACCAACACCCGCTAAGCTAACACCAACAACCGCTAAGCTAACACCAACAACCGCAAAGCTAACACCAACACCCGCTAAGCTAACACCAACAACCGCAAAGCTAACACCAACAACCGCAAAGCTAACACCAACACCCGCTAAGCTAACACCAACCATGTGGCCAGCAGCCACAGCTGTCCCCAACAAGCCGGGAGAACGGTAAAACCGCGGTCTTCACCGGCAACAGCTACGACCCAACACTAATCCTGACAGGATCGGCACCAACAAGGCGCTAATCGTGTCGCTAATGGACAGGACTGCTGTCAACAAGCCTGAGGAAGGGAGCGCCAACAACGGCTAAAAGTTAACACCAGCCGTGTGGCTAGCAGCCACGGTCAGCTCCAATTAGCTGGGGGAAGAGCGCAGACACGGCTAGCGCTAACACAAACCCTGCTGCTAGACAGTCAGGCTAGGCACCAACCAGCCAGCGGCCTATCAGAAGTGTGCATGAACGGCGCTCTGCCGGTAGTGACCACCGCTAACACCGCCCGTGTCGCTAATAGCGATGACCTGACCAATAGGCCGGGGAACGGGAGCAATGGCCAGGGAACACCAATATCTACTGTCAGTACAAGCGAGCGCCGGCGCCACCGTCAGGCTACCGGGGCAGGAGAGCGCTTTCTCTAGGAACACCGGAACTTCACACCTCTCTGGGGTCACAGGTCACACCGCTGGTCAGCTAACAGTCAGAGCGTTAAGCCCCGCCCCATGGCAGTCTGGAATGGACTGGGATAACACCAGAGTTGGGAATGTCCCCCGGCGGGGACACTTGTGCGTCTCAACACGGCGTTCGGCGTGTTTCTGTCAGGCGTTCTGCATTCAGGTTCTTTAAACTCACTGCTGTCGGAGAACTCACGGCGATGCATTCAGGTGCTGTGGGAACTTTCTCGTCACCAGCTTTACCTTGCGGACGCTGGCTAATCCACTCATGACCAGGCAGTCCTCGCGGTCCTCGTCCTCGTCCAGGTCCAGCATGGGACAGCTGTGTCTGTCCAGGAAGAAGCACTTGGCGCCTTCGTTTCGAGGGTCGAAGGGATCCACGATGATGGGCTCCGTGCCTTTGATCTCACAGCGACAGAAGGGGCAGCCCTGCCCGTCCGACTCCTGGAGGAGGCAAGGCAGCGGATTACACACCCACACACACACACACACATCTGAGACACGGTCCTGCAGTGGACGTCGTCGTCCTGTCCAGCGCTCTGAAACTGCTCTGTGATCTGCTGACTTCCTGCCGCTGGGCTTCTTCTTCTCTGGTTTTAAAATTGTCTGATTTTAGTTTCATTGAATTTCATGTGGACAAACTTTATTGATGATCTCAACTTCATGTAAAACACGACTGAGGACACACACACACACACACACACACACACTTCCTGCTGAGAGGCCAGAGCGCTCATTATCAATGTGGTTCGAATCAAAAGCTACTGCGGGCTGCTCTACTCGGCTGGAAGGTCTGTTTGCTGGAAGATGGTTAAAAAAAAAAAAAAAAAAAGATCTCTTTAAAGGACAGAAAGGCTGCAGACGTCAGGGACAGGACAGAGGACAGAGACCGGCGAGGCTTCAGCTCTCACGCTCCCATTACCTGCCAGGCCGTCAGACAGGAAGTGCACATGAGGTGACCGCAGGGCTCGATCTTCACGTCCTTGTCGTTCTCGGCGCAGATCTTGCAGAGCTGGAAGGTGGAGCCCATCTCGCAGTACAGCTCGTACTGCTCCTGCAGGGGGACAGGCGGCGGCACAGCGGGAATCAGACCGCAGCACCGCTCAGACCGCTTCAGATGCTTCTGCCTCACGCTGCACAGTCCATCAAGTTTCAGGTCTGTCTGTCATGTTTGTTTTGCCCCAAAAACACTGAATTCAGTCCCAGCTGAGAACCAAACCCCAGGATCCGTCATGACGGGGGGGCCCGCCTCTGGACCGCCAGCTGCTGGATCCATCTGGTCACAGAACCCAGTGGGACTCGGCAGAAGCGTCAGACAGAAGAACGGATGAGTCCGTTGCTGCCGTGCCTGCGGAGGAGCTCCTCCAGAGCAGCGTTCTAACCGAGCACGTGACTCTTCACGGTTCTGCTGCCAGTTTCACTGTTCTACCTCAGCACCGTGTGGTCCACCCGGTCAGGGCTGTGGGGGATCCACACACGTTTCTAAGGTAAGTTGAAGTTATGAAAGCCACGCTCTGGGCATGCCGGTGGTCCCGGACTCAGCCTGGTCCCGGTCCGGCTCCTCCTACCTGGGTCACCTTGATGTGGTCGTGCGGAGTCGGCTCACACAGTCCGGTCAGGTCGGGGTTGTAACTGCGACCGTCCGGGAACAAGTAGCTGTCAAGAGGAAGAGAGGTGAGCCACTCCCCTCCGCAGCCAGCGCCTCAAACCAGAGGCAGACAGGTCAGAGGTCAGAGGGCGGGGGCAGTGAGACAGTACGTACAATCCCTCCCGGTAGCCGTCGATGAGCGCCTGGAACAGCGGCTTGTTGTGGGGGATGGTCTGCAGGATGTTGCAGTCGCTGGTCACGTAGCCGATGGCCCACTGGCCCAGCCGGGTGCAGCTCAGCCGGAAGATGTAGCTGAGAGGGAGAGAGGACACACACACACACACACACACACACACACACACACACACACACACACGGGGGAGGTGTTTGGATGGAAACACCTGAATAAATCATGTTCCAACAGAGTCCAGAGTCCAGGTCCACTCGGCTCTCATCCCGTCTCCAGGAGCAACGCGACCTTTTCACCTCTACCTCCAGATGACCCTGAAGCCAGACGTCTGCAGCTCTGAGCGTGAACACGAGCAGCGGAGACCAGAACCACGGCCGACGCCGCCCAGCAAGGAGCCAGGCCAGCACAGACCGGGTCAGGGTTCAGGCTGGAGAGCCTCAGCCTCATCTGCCTCAAGGGAAGTCTCTGCTTCCAACATGGACCGGACACAGCAGGGGGCCAGCGGACCGGGGACCAGGGACCAGGGGCCCGGGGCCAGGGGCCCGGGGCCAGGGGCCCGGGGTCAGGGGCCAGGGGCCAGGGGCCAGGGGCCAGGGGCCAGGGGCCCGGGGTCAGGGGCCAGGGGCCAGGGGCCAGGGGCCAGGGACCAGGGACCAGGGGCCAGGGGCCAGGGGCCAGGGGCCAGGGGCCAGGGGCCAGGGACCAGGGGCCAGGGACCAGGGACCAGGGGCCAGGGACCAGGGACCAGGGGCCAGGGGCCAGGGACCAGGGGCCAGGGGCCCGGGACCAGCGGACCAGGGGCCAGCGGACCGGGGACCAGGGACCAGGGGCCAGGGGCCAGGGGCCAGGGGCCAGTGGATCAGTGGGCAGGTGGACCACACAGCAGAGAATGACTGGGAGAACTATCCTGTGGTGTGTGTGTGTGTGTTTTCTGGTTCTTCAGTGGACTCTGATATTAGAATGACGGTGAAGCAGTCACCAAGCAGTGTTCAAAAGCTGCAGCATTGAAGTTCATCAAAGAGAGAAAGATCAAGTTCTGCAGGGTTCTGCTGTGTTCTGCAGGGTTCTGCTGCGTTCTGCAGGGTTCTGCAGGGTTCTGCAGGGTTCTGAAGGGTTCTGAAGGGTTGCGAAGCACCTATAGCGGGGCCGTTAACGGCGGTAACATGCCGTTACTGCGGCACTCTTATCGCGCGAGAGAAAAAATGTCGGCGTTACTCTCTGCTTCTCAGAGTTGGGTCTGGGAGCTGGTCTGACATGTCTGTGGCCCAGCCTGGCTGAACACCGCTGTGGGGGTGAACTGAACCTGTCCCGCCCCAGTCCCACAGCGCTCCAGCTGAGCCTCAAAGGCTGCTTTCACACCTACTAGTCCTAGAGTGGTTCGGTTCGGACATAAATTATTCATAAATGTTGCAGCTGTCAACGAGTTCGGTTCATTCACACCACTTGTTTTTGCAGATGAACTCTCCACTGTGACCCTCCTGCCCCTTGGTGGCGCTGTTCACACAATAGTGTGTTTTGGGAGACGGAAGTGAACCCTGATTGGCCAGCATGTGTGACGTGATGTGCCGCGCGGCTTGCTACGGAAGCCTCCGCCGAACAAAAAGCCTTCTCCACAACAGAGCGGACAGGACCGAGGCCGGTCAGCGTTCACACCAGCAGCGGACCGCACCGGGACCGCACCGAGACCGCACCGAGACCGCACCGGGACCGCACCGGGACCGCACCGGGACCGCACCGGGACCGAACCGGGACCGCACCGGGACCGCACCGAGACCGCACCGAGACCGCACCGGGACCGCACCGGGACCGCACCGAGACCGCACCGGGACCGCACCGAGACCGCACCGGGACCGCACCGAGACCGCACCGAGACCGCACCGGGACCGCACCGGGACCGCACCGAGACCGCACCGGGACCGCACCGAGACCGCACCGAGACCGCACCGAGACCGCACCGGGACCGCACCGGGACCGCACCGGGACCGCACCGGGACCGCACCGAGACCGCACCGGGACCGCACCGGGACCGCCTCCTCAAGGAGGTCTCGGTACGGTTCTTTGTCCCGGACCAAAACTAACTGGTCCGCTTTCACACCAGTGCATACGAACCGATCCTGCAGGAGTTGGGGACTCCAGTCCGCTTCAAGCGGACCACATGCTGCAGGTCTGAAAGCAACCAAACACACACCGTCCAGTCCTCATCATTTGCCATACTGAACTCGGCCGAATTATCAGAAAAATCAGGAGGAAAAGGCTGGTATGAGGCACAAACTGAAATCAGGAGCGCAAAGATGAAAAAAATGAAAATGAAACTTAAATCGCGTGTTTTGCTGGCAAACGTTTCGTCCCGCTGGGACGAAATCCTGCTTAATCGTGATGAACTCCAGGATTGGGGTGAATCGCGATACAAAAAATCTTTGCCCAGCTCGAGTTCTGCTGGACAGCAGCTCAGACAGACACAAGACATGACAGGGTCCAGGGACAGACAGAGGGACAGGGTCCAGAGACAGACAGAGGGACAGGGTCCAGGGACAGACAGAGGGACAGGGTCCAGAGACAGACAGAGGGACGTGGTCCAGAGACAGACAGAGGGACAGGGTCCAGAGACAGACAGAGGGACGTGGTCCAGAGACAGACAGAGGGACAGGGTCCAGGGACAGACAGAGGGACAGGGTCCAGGGACAGACAGAGGGACGTGGTCCAGGGACAGACAGAGGGACGTGGTCCAGTGACAGACAGAGGGACGTGGTCCAGAGACAGACAGAGGGACAGGGTCCAGAGACAGACAGAGGGACGTGGTCCAGGGACAGACAGAGGGACAGGGTCCAGGGACAGACAGAGGGACGTGGTCCAGGGACAGACAGAGGGACGTGGTCCAGTGACAGACAGAGGGACGTGGTCCAGAGACAGACAGAGGGACAGGGTCCAGAGACAGACAGAGGGACAGGGTCCAGGGACAGACAGAGGGACGTGGTCCAGGGACAGACAGAGGGACGTGGCCGGTACCTGCCGGGCTTGTTGATGTACTTGTGCAGCCGGGCCTTGACCTCGTCGTAGGTCAGGAAGGCCATGTAGCCGGGGTGCGTCACCGCCAGGAAGTTCCAGTTCCTCAGGATCGACCCCCATGGCTGAAACGCAGAACCCAGCTTCAGCTTCAGCTCACATCGCACTCTCTACTGGGAGACCCACACACTCCGGACGGCGGGGGCGGGGCTCGCATCATGCCTCCATCTGATTGGCTGCAGACACCATTCAGAGAGCGTGTACTGCTGTGCTCGAGGTGAGAGCTGTGAGGACTGATCTCTGATCAGCTGGGACGTCTGTCCGCCTGCTGGTGTCCATCAGCCTGACACACCAGAGACACCCCGGGACACACCGGAGACACACCGGAGACACACCGGAGACACACCGGATGAAGGACCGCAGTGACTCAGTGAGAGCTCATCATCATCATCATCATCATCATCACCATAATCATCCTCATCATCACCAGCAGATTCATCATCATCCTCATCATCACCATCATCATCATAATCACCATCATCATCACCATCATCACCACCATCATCATCATCATCATCATCACCATCACCAGCAGATTCATCATCATCCTCGTCATCAGCAACATTATCACCATCATCATCATCATCATCATCACCATCATCATCATCACCAGCAGATTCATCATCATCCTCGTCATCAGCATCATTATCATCATCATCATCATCACCATCATCATCACCATCATCATCATCACCTTCCTCACCATCGTTATCATCATCAGCATCATCACCATCATCATCATCATCATCAACACCATCACCATCATCATCATCACCATCATCAACACCATCATCACCATCATCAACACCATCATCATCATCATCATCATCACCACCATCATCATCACCATCATCAACACCATCATCAACACCATCATCATCATCACCATCATCATCATCACCTTCCTCAGCATCATCATCAGCATCGTTATCATCATCAGCATCATCACCATCATCATCATAATCACCATCATCACCACCATCATCATCATCATCACCATCACCATCATCATCACCATCATCACCAGCAGATTCATCATCATCCTCGTCATCAGCATCATTATCATCATCATCATCATCACCATCATCATCATCACCACCATCATCATCATCACCTTCCTCACCATCGTTATCATCATCAGCATCATCACCATCATCATCATCATCAACACCATCATCATCCTCAGCATCATCATCATCACCATCATCATAATCACCATCATCATCATCATCACCATCATCATCATCACCTTCCTCAGCATCATCACCATCATCATCACCATCATCATCATCATCAACACCATCATCATCATCCTCAGCATCATCATCATCACCATCATCATAATAACTATCATCATCATCATCATCACCATCATCATCACCATCATCAACACCATCATCATCATCACCATCATCATCATCACCTTCCTCAGCATCATCACCATCATCATCACCATCATCATCATCATCAACACCATCATCATCATCCTCAGCATCATCATCATCACCATCATCATAATAACTATCATCATCATCATCATCACCATCATCATCACCATCATCAACACCATCATCATCATCACCATCATCACCTTCCTCAGCATCATCACCATCATCATCACCATCATCATCATCATCCTCAGCATCATCATCATCAGCAGCAGCAGCATCATTATCATCATCACCTTCCTCAGCATCATCATCATCCTCACCATCATCAGCAAAATCAACATCATCAGCAGCAGCAGATTCATCATCATCCTCCTCATCAGCATCATCAAAAGCATCATCATCATCATCACCAGCATCATCATCATCACCATCATCAGCAGCATCATCATCACCATCATCATCACCATCATCATCATCACCATCCTCAGCATCATCATCATCACCATCACCACCATCATCATCAGCATCATCATCATCATCACCACCATCATCATCAGCATCATCACCATCATCATCACCATCATCATCATCACCATCCTCATCAGCAGCATCATTATCACCTTCCTCAGCATCATCATCATCCTCACCATCATCATCAGCACCATCAACATCATCATCATCATTATCATCATCATAATCACCATCATCATCATCATCATCATCATCATCACCATCCTCAGCATCATCATCACCACCATCATCATGATCACCATCATCATCACCATCAACAGCATCATCATCACCATCACCACCATCATCCTCAGCAGCTGCTGTGGGGACAGCGTGCCCTGCTGTGGGGACAGCGTGCCCTGCTGTGGGGACAGCGTGCCCTGCTGTGGAGACAGCGTCTCCTGCTGTGGGGACAGCGTCTCCTGCTGTGGGGACAGCGTCTCCTGCTGTGAGGACAGCGTCTCCTGCTGTGAGGACTGCGTGCCCTGCTGTGGGGACAGCGTGTCCTGCTGTGGGGACAGCGTCTCCTGCTGTGGGGACAGCGTCTCCTGCTGTGGGGACAGCGTGTCCTGCTGTGGGGACAGCGTCTCCTGCTGGACAGACTCTGGCTGTTCCGGTCCACTGTGAACAGACTCAGCTTTGAGCTTCGTCTGTTCACAGTGGACATCACTACTTTGGACATTAATCAGTCCCTTTGAGGCTCCCTGGGTTCTGTCCCATGAGCAATGCCTGGCGTCGTGCCGAAGACAGCAGTAGAAGGAGCAGAGGTGGACAGGTGGGACTGACAGGTGTCCTACCTGGAAGAGGCGGGTGAAGATGTCGAACTCGAACACGGAGATGTAGTCGTTGCAGGTGAGGTCGATGGTGGACTTGAGGGCCATGGCCTCCAGGCCCGAGCTGATGGGGTGCACGTCGTGAAGGCACTGTCGGAAGACTTTCCACGGCACGATGGTCCTGCAACAGGTCCAGACAAGGTCCTGACCAGGAGCCGCAGGACCAAGACAAATGCCACGCAGCTCACCGGGAGGGTTTACCAGTGCTGACCGCACACTTCACCTGCTCAAGGAGTCTGAGTCTGGTTCTACAGAAAGTCTCCTCTGAGTCTGGTTCTACAGAAAGTCTCCTCTGAGTCTGGTTCTACAGAAAGTCTCCTCTGGGTCTGGTTCTGCTGGAAGTCTCCTCTGGGTCTGGTTCTGCAGAAAGTCTCCTCTGGGTCTGGTTCTGCTGGAATTCTCCTCTGAGTCTGGTTCTACAGAAAGTCTCCTCTGGGTCTGGTTCTGCTGGAAGTCTCCTCTGGGTCTGGTTCTGCAGAAAGTCTCCTCTGGGTCTGGTTCTGCTGGAAGTCTCCTCTGGGTCTGGTTCTGCTGGAAGTCTCCTCTGAGTCTGGTTCTGCAGAAAGTCTCCTCTGGGTCTGGTTCTGCAGAAAGTCTCCTCTGAGTCTGGTTCTGCAGAAAGTCTCCTCTGGGTCTGGTTCTGCTGGAAGTCTCCTCTGGGTCTGGTTCTGCAGAAAGTCTCCTCTGGGTCTGGTTCTACAGAAAGTCTCCTCTGAGTCTGGTTCTACAGAAAGTCTCCTCTGGGTCTGGTTCTGCAGCAATTCTCCTCTGGGTCTGGTTCTGCAGAAAGTCTCCTCTGGGTCTGGTTCTACAGAAAGTCTCCTCTGGGTCTGGTTCTGCTGGAAGTCTCCTCTGGGTCTGGTTCTGCAGGAATTCTCCTCTGGGTCTGGTTCTGCAGAAAGTCTCCTCTGGGTCTGGTTCTGCTGGAAGTCTCCTCTGGGTCTGGTTCTGCAGAAAGTCTCCTCTGGGTCTGGTTCTACAGAAAGTCTCCTCTGGGTCTGGTTCTGCAGGAATTCTCCTCTGGGTCTGGTTCTGCAGAAAGTCTCCTCTGGGTCTGGTTCTGCTGGAAGTCTCCTCTGGGTCTGGTTCTACAGAAAGTCTCCTCTGGGTCTGGTTCTGCTGGAAGTCTCCTCTGGGTCTGGTTCTACAGAAAGTCTCCTCTGAGTCTGGTTCTACAGAAAGTCTCCTCTGGGTCTGGTTCTGCTGGAAGTCTCCTCTGGGTCTGGTTCTGCTGGAAGTCTCCTCTGAGTCTGGTTCTGCAGAAAGTCTCCTCTGGGTCTGGTTCTGCAGAAAGTCTCCTCTGAGTCTGGTTCTGCAGAAAGTCTCCTCTGGGTCTGGTTCTGCTGGAAGTCTCCTCTGGGTCTGGTTCTGCAGAAAGTCTCCTCTGGGTCTGGTTCTACAGAAAGTCTCCTCTGAGTCTGGTTCTACAGAAAGTCTCCTCTGGGTCTGGTTCTGCAGAAAGTCTCCTCTGGGTCTGGTTCTGCTGGAAGTCTCCTCTGGGTCTGGTTCTGCAGGAATTCTCCTCTGGGTCTGGTTCTGCAGAAAGTCTCCTCTGGGTCTGGTTCTGCTGGAAGTCTCCTCTGGGTCTGGTTCTGCAGGAATTCTCCTCTGGGTCTGGTTCTGCAGAAAGTCTCCTCTGGGTCTGGTTCTACAGAAAGTCTCCTCTGGGTCTGGTTCTGCTGGAAGTCTCCTCTGGGTCTGGTTCTGCAGGAATTCTCCTCTGGGTCTGGTTCTGCAGAAAGTCTCCTCTGGGTCTGGTTCTGCTGGAAGTCTCCTCTGGGTCTGGTTCTGCAGGAATTCTCCTCTGGGTCTGGTTCTGCAGAAAGTCTCCTCTGGGTCTGGTTCTACAGAAAGTCTCCTCTGGGTCTGGTTCTGCAGAAAGTCTCCTCTGGGTCTGGTTCTGCTGGAAGTCTCCTCTGGGTCTGGTTCTGCAGAAAGTCTCCTCTGGGTCTGGTTCTACAGAAAGTCTCCTCTGAGTCTGGTTCTACAGAAAGTCTCCTCTGGGTCTGGTTCTGCAGAAAGTCTCCTCTGGGTCTGGTTCTGCTGGAAGTCTCCTCTGGGTCTGGTTCTGCAGGAATTCTCCTCTGGGTCTGGTTCTGCAGAAAGTCTCCTCTGGGTCTGGTTCTGCTGGAAGTCTCCTCTGGGTCTGGTTCTGCAGGAATTCTCCTCTGGGTCTGGTTCTGCAGAAAGTCTCCTCTGGGTCTGGTTCTACAGAAAGTCTCCTCTGGGTCTGGTTCTGCTGGAAGTCTCCTCTGGGTCTGGTTCTGCAGGAATTCTCCTCTGGGTCTGGTTCTGCAGAAAGTCTCCTCTGGGTCTGGTTCTGCTGGAAGTCTCCTCTGGGTCTGGTTCTGCAGGAATTCTCCTCTGGGTCTGGTTCTGCAGAAAGTCTCCTCTGGGTCTGGTTCTACAGAAAGTCTCCTCTGGGTCTGGTTCTGCTGGAAGTCTCCTCTGGGTCTGGTTCTGCAGAAAGTCTCCTCTGGGTCTGGTTCTACAGAAAGTCTCCTCTGGGTCTGGTTCTGCTGGAATTCTCCTCTGGGTCTGGTTCTGCAGAAAGTCTCCTCTGGGTCTGGTTCTACAGAAAGTCTCCTCTGGGTCTGGTTCTGCTGGAAGTCTCCTCTGGGTCTGGTTCTGCAGAAAGTCTCCTCTGGGTCTGGTTCTACAGAAAGTCTCCTCTGGGTCTGGTTCTGCTGGAAGTCTCCTCTGGGTCTGGTTCTGCTGGAAGTCTCCTCTGGGTCTGGTTCTGCAGAAAGTCTCCTCTGGGTCTGGTTCTACAGAAAGTCTCCTCTGGGTCTGGTTCTGCTGGAAGTCTCCTCTGGGTCTGGTTCTGCTGGAAGTCTCCTCTGATCAGCTCAGTAACGTCAGGTAGAAACAGAGCCTCAGTTTAACATCTGACGTGACGAACAGGAAGTTGATCACCAGCTAACAGGAAAACCAGTTTATGTGAAACACCAGTGTGAGTAGGAACAGCCTGGTCACATGACAAAGAGCTGCTGTGGCTCTGGAAATGTGGCTAAAAGGGAAGAAACAGGCCTGGAAGAAGAACGAAGCTCAAGCTCCACTTTGCGTGAAATTTTTTTGTTTGTTTGTTTTAACAATTAAAGTGAATCCTGTTATGACACTTTGGTGTGTTCAGTTTTGGTCAGGAATGTTTTTGAGGTATTACTCTGCTCTTTAGAACTGAAATTCAGTCTTGCAGACTTTAGGAGAAGTGGAATTTCTTGGGGTGAGAGCAGTTCCACCCTGCTGGAGCAGGGGAAGAGCAGCTCCACCCTGAAATGGGATCGATTCATTCACCTTCTCTTCAAATGGTGTCAACAAGTGGCACAAAACTCACTTTTCTCCAAAGAATCTCCTCCAGAAGTCGGCAGCGTCGGCTTTAGTGATCCTGAAGGAGTCTCCCTGGAAGTGTCCTCCAGGGAAGATGGCTTTGATTTCAGCCAGCATGTGGCTGAAGATCAGAGACAGCTTGGTCAAGTTACGTCTGTGGAAGAGAGGACAGAGAGAGACAGACGCTAAAAAACACGGGACTCACCAACTCTTTCGCAATCCAGACAGGAAGACCCCCGTCCAATCACATTCACACAGGGAGACCCCCGTCCAATCACATTCACACAGGGAGACCCCCGTCCAATCACATTCACACAGGGAGACCCCCGTCCAATCACATTCACACAGGAAGACCCCCGTCCAATCACATTCACACAGGGAGACCCCCGTCCAATCACATTCACACAGGAAGACCCCCGTCCAATCACATTCACACAGGGAGACCTTCGTCCAATCACATTCACACAGGGAGACCCCCGTCCAATCGCATTCACACAGGGAGACCTCCGTCCAATCACATTCACACAGGAAGACCCCCGTCCAATCACATTCACACAGGGAGACCCCCGTCCAATCACATTCACACAGGGAGACCTCCGTCCAATCACATTCACACAGGAAGACCCCCGTCCAATCACATTCACACAGGAAGACCCCCGTCCAATCACATCCACACAGGGAGACCCCCGTCCAATCACATCCACACAGGGAGACCCCCGTCCAATCACATCCACACAGGGAGACCCCCGTCCAATCACATTCACACAGGGAGACCCCCGTCCAATCACATCCACACAGGGAGACCCCTGCTCAGTCACCCAACAGAGCGACACCCTTTCATGGAGTGATACATGTGCTTCACCAGAGCTTGTGTGCTACATCTATAACATTAGAGATGGAATCCAGAACCGGTTCTTGTTGAGAACCGGTTCCAAATGGTTCAATCCATCGACATCGTCTACATTTTATGTTAACGATTCGCTTAACGATTCCTTTCTTCCGGGTGCCGTGACAAATGCTCTTGCGAGAGCCAGAAAACGCGAACGAGAACTGACGCTCTGAGGAAAAATGTCGGACGCTACATTTTCGGCTCTTCATTTTACCAAAAAGGATGGCGATAGCGCCACCTGGTGGAAATAGCAGCAGCATGTTGAAGCATGTATCATCGGGGCGTGGCATCAGAGACGCATGTGTTCGATGCTCTCTGCCGGCCGTCAGCCGCCACAGCCATGGACCCCAGATTCAAGTTAAAGCTCGGGTTGGCGATTTGAATGAGATACATTTTTTTAAATACTGGTTAAAATGATCTTTATGACCCGATGGGAAGCAATTCATGTTCTGTTTTTAAAGTAGTTTGGAAAATATCCGCTATCTACAGCAGGAGGAAAACGGGACAAACAGCAACCAATAGTCTTGAGGGGACACCTTCATTTAAACCAATCAAACCCCTTCGCCGTTCGACCTGCCCCGTGCGCGTACATGTACACGTGCACTGACCCTGGTTCAGTGCACGTAGAAGGACGGAGCGTCGTTGCAGAACGGTTGGGGGTTTACTTACCGCTGAGTGCGCAATACCTTGGAGTAGTGCAAATAAAGAAAAACGAAGAAACAAAGTGCTGAGGACGGTTACGCCAGGAACGCACTGGACGCGGACGTCTCCGCGTCTCCGCTCCCAACGGGAGCTCCTCCAATGGGGTGGGAGCTGGGCGGAGCTAGCTAGGCGGAGCCTTGGGGAGATGCTACATGATAACACTAGTTTTCCAAGATCGCCAACCCTAGCTTTAGAGAGAGATGCAGATTGTATCTGGGACCGTATAAGGGCAGCATCAGGTGCAGAAACTACTCCCTGCTATGTCTAAAAACAACAACAAGCGTGCTAACGTAGCCATGCTACGTCAACGTCCTCACGTAAATCACCGCGTCGACCCGGGTTTGGCTTTCACACTAAAAGCCGATTGGAGTCGAGTCGATTAAAACCCGGGTCGGTTGCAGGGTTGATCGACCCGGGTCAGAATGCCATTTAAACCATTTCCCACCGCCATGAGGAGCCGGGTATTAGAGAGTTTTAACGGGTTTTTTGGCCAGTGGGAAAGCGGTATAAAGGAACTTAAGGATCCAAAGATTTGTTGACAATAAAAGAATTGGGAAAAGAAAACTTGATCTGCTTCTTTGAGTGGAATCCTGAGTAACATCCATGCCAAGAGAACGTTCTGTCAAGTCCTCAGAGAGCGCTGTGCAGGTTGCCGTTTGGGAGAGTTTACTTGATTTGGACAGTTATGGGGCGCAGAGCACCGCGCTCCGCCGGCGTGGTGTGCACTAGGAGTGTAACGGTATTTGTATTCATCCCGTACCGTCACGGGTCGGTACACACAATCACACCACGAACACACGAGTGAGTAAAAAAAAAAAAAGAAAAAGAAAAAAAGCGAGTCCTGATTCCAACCTTAGGTGGCGGTAATGAGCCTAAAAGCTGCCGGCAACCACCATTACCACAGAAGAAGAAGAAGAAGAAGAACAAGCAGGTCCAAACATGAACAAATGAAGAAGAAAGTACAAGCGGAATGAGAGATGCAGCGTGTGGCGGAGCGGATTAAACGGGGGGAGTGCAGCCTGCACGGGCGCCGTGTCGCGCCCTGCCGGGATCACGTGCACCGAGCATGGCAGTAGCCACGGGGGAATGTTGAGGGTGGCCATATGAGCAGATTTACTCGCAAAATGCAACCGACCGCCGGTTTGGACCGCTGAGGCGCCACTGTGGCTCAACCCGGTGGAGCCACTCAGGAAACCACTGCTAATGGCGCTGTGGCGCTCCGCTAGCACAAGCATGGAGAATAATTTAGACCATGACAAAGTCGGACACTGCTGAACAGATATTTAGCATGGGTCGGGAAACCTGTGCAACTTTTTTTTGCTCATGATTTTCTGAAATTGCCTGTGTAAATTGTGGGTGAACGGATAGCGTCCTGAAACACTGTTTTCCTGGGAGGTGAAGGAATCTCATCCTTCATAGTTGGAGCACCACCACCCCGGTCGTCCAGTCCAGAGGTTCTGTCCCCGACCGCCACGCAATGCTGCAGAGACGCGTCAACAAAGACAGTCCTGCACATCCAGAGACTGAAGGTACTCAGGGACAACCTCGTCCTCCCCCGGTGCCTTGCCACCGAGGAGCTGACCAACCACCTCTGTGACTTCAGCTTGGGTGATGGACGAGTCCACCTCTGAGACCTCAGACCTAAGTCCACCTCTGAGTCCTCAGTCCACTGCTGAGTCCTCAGTCCACACCTGAGACCTCAGACTCTGCTTCCTCCACTGAAGACGTGGTGACGGGATTGAGGAGGTCCTGGAAGTCCCAGTGGAGGTCAGCGGCTCCCCTCCTCCACGGCAAACAGTGTTGGTGGAAAACGCTTTTCCCTCCTGAGGCGGAGGATAGTTTTGTCAACATTTCTTTAAAGCTGACCAGTAGTCTTCCTCCGTGGCCTCCTGAACTCCCAGACCCAGGTTCTTGTCTCCTCAACCCCTCAGGCAGCAGTTCGCTGGGCCTGCCGGTACCAGCCAGCAATTCAGACGTTTAAAAATCATCCCTGAAATATCTTCAACAACAATGTTCAACAACTCCGTCAAATTTAAGAGTTGGTTGAAGTGGGGTGCACTTTGCTCTCTGCAGGACTCTGTAGGTTAGCATTTAGCATTTAGCATCGTCCCTGCTCCATGTATTCAGACTCAACGTCTCCCAGAAACCTCCTGGAGCCTCATAGCTGCATCAGTGAAGAGAAGCAGCTCTTCACTGTTTCCTCCTCAGACCTGCTGGATCACAGCATCTCAGGATAAATGGCATCCAGCTCCTGCAGCTGCAGCAGCTGTGGTTGACGTGAGAGAAGGGCTGCATGTGGCCCGCACAGCCATTTGGTGCAACCTGCAAATTCATTTCTGATCTCTTCATTCCAGCAGCAGTACTGTCTGCTCTAATATGGAAGTTCTATCAGGAAAACCGCATCTTTCAAGAAGACTGACAGATTCCCTCTTCACAGAGTTCCACTGCAAACCACTGAGAAAAGCAGAAGCAAAGATTTCAATTTCACTCACCACGATAACATCACCAACAAGGACAAACATGGACGATGAGCACGGTGTTCCTGTGTCCTCTGAAGTAGGACAACACGGCTACGATATGAAAAATATAGACCGGAGCCTGATCTGAAGGGGAACAGTTCACCAAACCAGCACTGCTCAGAGGCCGACAATTTTGGATATTCAAACCAATGTAGGGAAAAAGCTAAAGATGTAAAGAGTGACTGCTGCTGGATAGCAGCACAGACGTGAGGCAACTGCTCAGGTTCACAGCGGTCAATGACAGTTCACGTGACGAGCACGAGGAATTACTGAACTGGTGTGTTTGCATGATGCCAGCAGGGCCAGGTGTATACCCAACGCAGTCAAGACAGAAGGGAATGAGCACGGGCGCTTTAGCAGGCGTTCTTCTACTGTTACCGAAAGGACACCAACGTTTGGGGGTGGACCTGGAGCCTGGATGGGTCGGGGGCTTAGGCCGAGCCCCGCGCAAGTGGAGGGCAGGGACCCAGACCCTGGACTGGTGGGGGGCAGGACCCAGACCCTGGATTTGTCTTCATGGATAGTTTCCGGCCTCTGGGTGTGACCCTGCCTGCTGCTGTAGCTGAAGCCGGGGCAGCGGTCCGTGGACACGCGGCTGTAAGGTCAGTAAATTCAAATGGAACACGGAACTCCCTGAACCACTGCAAGAAGCAGAGCGGGGGGGCAGAGATCCACAGGCAGGACTAATCCACCGAGAAGGTCCAGAGAGACAGAGACCAGGGTCAGCAGCAGAACCATGGAGAGACAGAAAGTAGAGAAGCTCACTGGATGAAGACAGATGAGACCAGCTGGTCCAGAAGACCACATCTCTTTACTTTACTCCAGTACTGCTACTGGAGGAGTCTACTGCTACTGGAGGAGTCTACTGGAGGAGTCCACTGGAGGAGTCCACTAGCAGATGGGAGGCCCTCTGCTGTCTGCTCATGCACAGTGAGCCTCTGTCATGGTTCTTGGTCAGAAGATGGTTGATGTAAAACATTCATCCCACACCGGCAGGAGCTGCTGTGAAGGAGCAGAGAGCTCTTTCACTTCGTCTAGACGCAAAGTCGGCAGGTCAGGCCGTGTCAACACTTGTCCGACACGTCACTGGTGGACAGCACCTGCTGAATTACCTGTTTCCACGTAACAGCTGCTGCCATGCTTTCTGAATAATTCAGTGAGGGTCACTGCAATCAGACACAGTGGACCGGCTCAGGAGACATGGCCATCCTTCAGCAAGCACACAGAAACGTCTGTGTACAAATCCCAAGAGGCAAAGCAATGCACATCAACAGACAACAAACCTGAGACGAACTGTCTTTCTGAAGCCATTCAAACAAAGTAGCTGCATTACTCGTTAAGATCGTCCGGCAGGACTCAGCGAAGGATTCACTGGTGTGTGGAAAAACGCTGAGTCAGTATATTCAGAAAAATCTGTCAAAACAAATGTTTTCCACTTTTAAATCTTCAACATCTGTTCTGACCAAATGCACACATGTAAGCAGTGCAGACCTGAAGAGGCTTCTGACTGTTTTTGAGGGAACTTGTTGATTTCCTGCTCCTAAAGAGCAGCAGGGCAGGAGATCACGTCTCGTCTGCCGAGGCCAGTGCTGACTGCACTCAACCACAAATAGACGAATGGAAAGCAGAAATCTCACAGAGGTGAAAAACACCGCTGCAGAGCTCAACAGAGGAAATATTTAAATATTGTGCAGTGCACGGGGTTTTCCCCTCGCTACAGCTGCACAAGACTATGATGGAGTCCTGCAGGTTCAAACTCTACACCTCCAGCTTCACTGTGAGCACGTCTCACCTCTGATAGAATGTCCCAGCAGACGGAGGACAGAGTCCACAGCTGGACACCCTTGGCTGACTGAACACCCACCGTTCAGTTTCTGCAGTTTAAACGCTGAGACCTGAAGCCTGGAATCACACTCTCCAACAAGCTGACCAGACTTTAAACGCAGGAGGTTCTTGGTTCCATGCAGAAGTCTGCAGGTTAGCATTTAGCTAAAATGCAAACCCCCATCGACTCTGGCAGCGGCTCGGGCTCCGGCTCGGGGACCGGCTCCGGTGCCGGCTCCGGTGGGCTCAGGCACTCCGTCAGAGAGGAGGATCAGGCTCAGGCAGCTCTGCAGCTCCAATAGTCAGATTCCTATTTTAGGAATAGGAATATTCCTGAAGCAGACGTTGTTTTCCAAACCCAGTCCACAGTCCAGGATCCTGCTGTTCCAGAGGCTTCGTGTTTCAGCATCACTGGACCACTTAGTGCCACATCCACCTCCCTCGGTCTCCACCGCCACTGAACGATCAATACCAGCGACTGTAATGCATTCAGGTCATTCTGGGAAAGCAACGATGGGCGCTTCTTTCATTCAGGCTCAAACTGAATATTCATTTGAAACACTGTCAAACATCCAGACACTGACTGCTCTCGTGCACAGGCCTGGTACATGTCATGCTCGCAGCTTTTATATCACAGGAAAAACCACAAGCAGAAAAACCACGAGTCCTGCAGAGCGGCTCTGCTCCACCTCCCACTCTGACGGTGAGTCAGTCCCGTCTCACACCGCCAGCTCCGAGCACTCAACTGCTGTAACCCTGGAAACACAGCATGTCCGCCGCCGCCACCGCCGCCACAGCGCCACCTTCAGCCCGGTGATCAGTTCTGACCGGGGTCCAGCACTGGCCCCTGGTTCTGACCGGGGTCCAGTACTGGCCCCTGGTTCTGACCGGGGTCCAGTACTGGCCCTTGGTTCTGACCGGGGTCCAGTACTGGCCAGTGTGCGCCATGGGCCAGCCCCGAACGCTCCCAAGGTAAACCCAGGACCCCGGAATGTTCCAGGGAAGCCCAGCTCTGGTGGATAAACCACACCGGTCAGGTGATGCGGTTTCACAGGATTTTAATACAGCGAAAATGATATTTTATCAAATATGGGCGTTTTGCCATTTCTGTAACCAGAAAGAAAAATATACAGCGAAAAACAAATAAATGATGGAGAGAAGCTAGAACCAGCCGAGCAGTGATTGGATCCCGGCCGTCAGTCAAGGTCAGGTCCAGGTGTGTCGGTGATTGGTCGGGGGGCGGGCCTTGTGTCTGCCAGAGTTCTGATTGGTTGAAGGAAGAGGGAGAAGCGCTTGTTTTGTTCATGGGGAGCACGGTGATCGGAGCCACGCTGTGAGGTTTTTTGTTAGTGGACTTTAGTGAACCAGGAACATTCTGAGAGTTCTGGACCTGATCCAGAGTCCCGGGTGGCGGACTGTGGTGGATTCACTGAGGACCGACTGAACAGCAGGACATTAAAAACTCTTCAATTCCAAGTCTCTATATCTGACAATGAGGAACATTCAGAACAGTCCTTATTGTGTTCTTTCACATTAAACAGTCTACCTTGTGCCAATGCACATTTGAAAAATGATGGGGTTTTTTTTCAATTAAGTAATTAATTTTTATTGTGTTTTTGAGCTGCTTGGCTTATTATGTTCACAGCTCTCTAAAGCAGCTCTACAGAGCAGCTCTGCAGAGCAGCCTCAGTGAGGCGTCCTGAACACAGTGCTCCTCTGCCACGGGGTTGTGAATCACCGCCTTCTGCTCTCACATTTCCATTTGATAATTGCGTTCCAGCAGCTGTGACAGCAGCTCTGGTGGAGGGCCAGAGGGACAGTGTGGCGGCCGGGTCGTCCTCACCTGTCCTGAGACTGCTCCTCGTACATGGTGTCTTTCCCTTCCTTGAAGAGCCGGATGGCCTGCTTGGACTTCCTCATCAGGCTGTCGATGTAGACCTTGAAGTAGTCGTTCTCGCTGAGCTGCGCCAGTCTCTGGGTCTCCTCGTATTTGCCCAGAATGAGCCGCAGGTGCTGGTAGGCGTCGGGCAGGATGTCCAGGATGTAGGGCGGGCTGTTCTTCAGCTGCAGCCGGGGATTTTGGCAGAGTCGGACCTGAGACAAAGAAATCCATCAATGCAGCACCGGTTCTGACAGCAGGGTCCGCTTCCTGACTCCTGACGGGACAGAACCACGTCTCTCTGCAACACGCTGATGGAGTCCATGAAGAACACACCCAACCTGAACCTCAGCAGTCCTCCCAGCAGGCCTGCTGCTCCACCGCTCAGCAGCATGCTTCACTCCAGTGACACGCTTTAGGTGAACTTTAGATCATTTTATTCATGGAGTGTTAACATTATTATTTAGCAGACCCCAGACCCTGCTATCGTTTCCTGCTGTGTGTGTGTGTGTGTGTGTGTGTGTGTGTGTGTGTGTGTGTGTGTGTGTGTGTGTGTCCACACTCACAACTTTGTCCATGAGCTTCCAGGTCTTCTCCACAGTCCTGCGATCAGCCACCGCCTGCTTGGGCGGCCCCACGGCGTCCTGGATGGCATCGATGAAGCCCAGGATCCGACCCTTGCCCCTGTTTGGCCCACGCCCACCTGGGTTCCTACCACTGAGGGCGGTCGCCATCTCCTACACACACACACACACACACACACACACACACACACTTCTTAATATAAAAGCAATCCTGATGCTCAGCTTCCTGCAGCAGGACGCCACTTTGTGCCAGGGCTGGTGGTGAGATGATGACTGATGGACGGACGGATGGACAGATGGAGGGATGGATGGACGAGTGGTGCATGAGGAACACCACACACTCCAGTCTGATGTGTGTGTTGTGAATATGATGATCATTTTCAAGATGTGATGCAGCCATACTGAGGACGAGGAAGTGCTGTCCACTCATCACAGGGTGTGTGTGTGTGTGTGTGTGTGTGTGTGTGTGTGTGTGTGTGTGTGTGTGTGTGTGTGTGTGTGTGCGTGTGTGTGTGTGATATATGTGACCACAGCTCTGAGGCTGTAGAACACGGTGACACACTCCTCTCAGTCCACAGGACACAAACTGTCCAGTTTGGTCTTCAACCAACTCCAAATGTTTCAGACTGCTGATGGTACGAAAATAAAAATCCTCACCTGACACAAAGACTTCACAGCCTTCCCCAGCTCTGTGTGTGTGTGTGTGTGTGTGTGTGTGTGTGTGTGTGTGTGTGTGTGTGTGTGTGTGTGAGGTGTGTCCATTACACTTCAGTGAGGTTTCAGAAGTTCGACTCATGGAGGAAAGTTGCTCTGTCCAGAGGGACTCTGCCTCCGGGTTTGGAGGAGAGGTGGAGCCGCAGCTGCCGCGCCGCTCGGTCCGGAGGGTGGAGGAGTGTTCACGGGAGGTTTGTTTTTTACCTTCAAACATCAGAGTGTTTCCTGGTCTTCTGGGCCTGTGGAGCCAGCAGCGGCTCTGTCAACATCCAGCCGACCGATCGATCCGCGGCAGAACTTCCCAGAGCGGCGTCCCCGCCCGGAGCGAGCTTCCCCGGCAGCGCACAGCCAGCAGGGCCCGGGGCCGGATCACTGCTCCATACTGCTCCACACGGCTCCGCTGCGGCCCGGGACACGGAGCTGCCAGGGCAGTACGCTGCACCGCACAGCCAGGCGCGTCCGACACATAGAGCGCTGCAACCAGAGCACGGAGTGTAGACACACAACCGTAGAGCGCTGCCGCGGCGCCATCTTGGATGAGGATCCTCCTGTTGAGAACCAGTAAATGTCGTGTATGTCTACTTCTCTATAAAAGTACATGAACGTGCTTCTGTAGAGTGTGTGTGTTTCCTACCGGTCTGCGGCCTTTATGCTTACAGCCGGGGATTAATCTACCTGAAGTTCTCTGGGATTCTACTTTCACAGCTCTATGTTTGAAGCTCGCGATCCGTTTCGTCAACACGTTACATCCGGTTGAACGATTGACACTTTAGGGGTGTGTGTGTGTGTGTGTGTGTGTGTGTGTGTGTGTGTGTGTGTGTGTGTGTGTGTGTGTGTGTGTCACTCTTCCAGCACGTCTTTTCCCAGCAGCACTCTGGAAACGCGCGCCTCCTTATTTCCATACGGGTGTTGAGAAGACATGTCACGGGTGTTAGTTTGTATTTCCTCCTCGCGCTTCTTTTTGTCAATCATTTATTTACGTCAGGAATTCCACAGACGTGATTTCAGTCGACGTCACGTGACGTGGCAGCGTGGTCGCCATCTTGCTTGAGGACCCTCGGCTCTTGTCTCCAGACTGTTAAAATATCAAGGAATCATTAAATATACCAAATATCTTCATCTGGGTTGGTTTGATACAAGCAGCATGCATGTGGTGACCCAGAAATGTTTAATATGTTAATAAAATGGCTTTAAATGTTATTCTTTTATTTCATTTTATTTTATTTTATTTTATTTTATTTTATTTTATTTTATTTTATTGAGATCATGAAGTATGGAGTATTTTACATGTTCATGTCATAACAGATCTTTAATGGAACCTTCCTCAGTCTGTTGGCTCCATCAGACAGCAGCAGCAAACTTCTCAGCCAGATTCTGCCGCTGAGAGTCTGTGTGTGTGTGTGTGTGTGTGTGTGTGTGTGTGTGTGTTCTCGTATTTCTATCCTTGTCGGGGCCAAATGTCCCCACAAGGATAGCAAAAAGTGGAACGACGTGCCTTGTGGGGACCTTTTTCCGGTCCTAAGTAGGAGAAACAGTGTTTTCTTGACCATGTTGTTGTTACTGAAAAAAGTAAAAGTGCAAAAACATTTCTTTAGGGTTAGGCTTTGTTGTGGTGTGGGTTAGGGTTAGGGTAAGGGTCAGGGTTAGGGGCTAGACATGAATGGGAGTCAATGGACGGTCCCCACAAGGATAGAAATACAAGACTGAGCGTGTGTGTGTGTGTGTGTGTGTGTGTGCTTGCAGTGTGTGTGCGTGCGTGTGTGTGTGTATGCTTGCAGTGTGTGTGGTGCTTGCAGTGTGTGAGGTGTGAGCTGGCCTCCAGCTGAGCTGCTGATGACGGAGCGGCGCTGGTCGGAGCCGCTCCCAGTTCCTACGAAGCGGCAGCGGCGGGGAAATGACAGTGAGCAGCGTGGGCGTCAGAAACAATGAGCTGCAGTCATAACGGCCACAGAGGCGGAAAGTTTGAACAGTCTCTCTGCACAGGCTGTAATGGAACTCTGATGGGGTCGTTTTCAGAATAATAGAATTTCTGAAGCCAGCTTATAATGAAGATTTACTTTTGGCTGACATGAGGGAGTCCTCCTCAGACAAAGCTGTGACCCACAGCCCACCAGAGGGTCACTGAAAAGTTCACTTTTAAGGGACTTAAGGCAAGATTTGTGAAAAACTACACATGCATTTCCAGTTTATTCAATGCTAATGGGCCGTGAAGCATTAAAAACCTAAATAACAGGCCAATCCTGTTGCCTTATACAGGCTGTGTGCCACATAATTGGCTGCAGTTCGGCGTGCGAATTTCCCGCGCAATCGTGGGGATGTGACGTAAATTGACGCTGTATGCGCATTGCCGACAGCTGCCATAACACGACACGAAGAAGAAAAAGAAGAAGTTGCAGACAGCTCTTGAACAGGAAGAACATGGCTGCCGTCGCTTGACATGGTGCTTGTTTATATATAATCTGCACTGTGGTCTTGCAGTAAACTGCGACGTAGTAAACAGCATTAGCATCCCTGGTGCACTGCTGTGAAGACGGACAGTCTGTGAAGTGTTTGTGCGCGCTCCCGTGCTGCCTTGGCTGGTGGCTGCAGTTCCACGCAGCGCCTATCGCAGCAGCACTGAGGTACATTTTGTAAAGTTGCCTTAAGTCCCTTTAATGTTCTCTGTTCGAAGTAACCATGTCATAAAAACCATGTACGGCGTAGACCCTGTGTAGGGCGCAGTTACTGAGAGTAATCTGGTTTGATTCTTTTTTTTTTTTAAATTCAACTGAAAATGTTTCTGTACTGATATTACATTTGTCCTCTGAGCGGCGCTGTTGTCTAACCTGTTGCAGCCTGATTAAAGTTGTGTTATCAAAATGGCATCATCGTGTAAGTGCAGTCAATACATGGTACCAGGAGTACATGTAGAAATATGTCGAATATTCGTCAACCAGAGGAGCTGAGACTCTCCAGGAATTAGGGCTGTCGTGGTAAACCGGTATTGACGATAGTCGTGGTATTAAAAAATGAAATTTCAATATCATGTTCAAAACGCGCACAAGATAATATCGCATAAAGGATCTAGAGCCATTTGAAACGTGTTGAAGTGTATTTTAAAAATCCGCTCCTGTTCTTCCGCCCTGCTTCGTCTCCCTCCTGCAGCCCCCCCCCCCCACAACATATAAACACAGCAGAGCAGCGGTAGCCGCACGGCTCCCAGCTAGCGTGGCTCCCAGTTAGCGAGTGTCACAAGTGAAATAAACATGTCGGCGGTGGCCGACAACGACAGCAAGACGCTCTATCCTAACCCGAAGAAAGTGAAGTCAGTGGTGTGGGAGTTTTTTGGGTTCCTAAAGGTGGAAGCGGACTAGTTTGACGACACGCCAATTTGCAAGAAATGCTGAGCTGAAGCTTGAAACCTGATAAACTGAACATGCTTGTTTTCCTTCATAAAAATCTGCCATAAGCAGAGAATGGAAACAGAAAAAGAAAAATATCCCAGGGATTGTTCAGTAGACATATCAGTTGTCCTTCTGTCCCTGCTATCCACAAATCATTTTGTTAATCTTGTAGTTACAGCAGATTTCCCACCCTGTGGATCCTCTGTAATCACTTCATCAGATTTTAATTAGTGGAGTGTAACTACACTGTTGGTATGCAGCTGTACAGTTACTGTTCTCATATTGTTTCAACACCTCATTTGACAAGTATTCTGAATGTAATTCATCTGGGAAAAGAGAGAAAACAAACAAAAATAAAATTAAAGATGAATCTGAATGTTTGTACCATTATTAGTTACATTTTTGCTGATATCGTGATAATATCGTTATCGTGACATTCTTTGCCCATGATAATTGTGAGAGAAAATTCCCTACCAGGAATGTAAATGACAACTGGAGATCCTTCATGCAAAGTTTTGAGCTGTATTTGTTAGCAGCTGGTCTGAGTGAAGAGGACGAGCCCGTGGTGCGCTGGATGTCCTCTTCCCACTCCTACCCTCGGGGAGGCGTTTCAGGGCAAAAACAAACAGACTCAAAAACAGCTTCTATCCAAGAGCTGTCATTGCCCTGAATACTGCACCATAACCAGTCCCTGAACAAGAACAAAATGTGACCACCAACTGTGTAATATATTTATATTTATTTTTATATTTATTTTACAAGACACGCAAACTTTTAGTCTATTTATTTTATACAGTTTTTGCACTATTTTTGTCTTGCACTATTTTGTCCTTTTGTCTGTTTTGTTTATCTGCACTGCCCACGAGAGCTGCTGTTCTCAGTTTCATTGCATTCTTCTGAACAATGACAATAAAGGAATTCTGATTCTGATTCTGATGTGTACAACACATTTGAATTCGACGATGAAGACCATGGACTTGCGGACGTTTTGCAAAAGTTTGAGGACTACCGCACACCTATAGAGCTTGCAGGCACACAAAACGAGCCCCAAACTCTGCGCCAAAGCAGGTACCTATACAAATTTTGCGAAGGGAAAAATGCGCGTGACTTTGCGGTCCTCACCACCAACAAAACAGCTGCCGTACGGGACCGCACAATTCAGAAAAACTAGGTGGAGACGAAAAAGCAGAAGGAAACGGAATTGAAAGTCCTTTATTTGTCCCGCATGGGGAAACTGCAGGGTCGCAGCAGAAAAAAACGTAGAAAGAAAAGTAGAAAAATACAAAGCTCAACCATACAAGGAAAAACAGATGTAAAATTAAAGTGTAAAATTACATAACAAAAACACAGTGACCGACACAACTAATTAGTACATTTAAATTAAATATAACAGAAATACAAATCGAAGACACATATAATTAAGTAATAGATATAAGCTGACAGATATAAATTAAATATAATTTACATAAAGATCCAAGACAGATTTAATGAAATAAATAACAGATAGAAAGATATACATGAGCAGATACAAAGAGATAATTACGTGTTCAGGACGGACAGATATGAAAACTATACTAATAACAGATATAAGTTCGATACAATTTAAATCTACATGTAAGACAGACAGTGAGTGGTGATGAGCACATGAGGGGAGACACTGTGAGGAAGTCACATTCAGAGGCTTTGGAGTGTTTCCATCCTGAACCCTCACCTTTCTACATCTTCTACAATAAACACTACATCAATGGTTCAAAGGGAGCAGTCAGACACACCACGGAATAAAAACACTACAACGTCTTTGTCTCTGTACTACAAACACACACTGTCACTATGACATAATAATACTTCTCATGATACACACTTCAAATTGTTTTCAATTAAATGACAAATTGACACAAAAAATGTTTGCTATGTAGCCATGGCCATGTCTGACCTCTGAACCCGAATCCTCCAGGCTCAGAGCTCTATGTGCTGCAGCGCGTTAAAACCCTGTTGACTCAAGAGGAAAACTGTTCTGATAATGCCTGGACACACAATTGTGCAACCAATTTACTACATTTTTATGTTAAGTTTTTTTTTAAGGTGTTTCTGCCATGTTGAGACTCTATGAATTATGAATTACTGGTAAGGCCCCTGGTGAGTTAGTCTGGAAGCAGCTCATTTAAACAGACCTGCTGCTCTGTTAGTAGAAAAGCTGCTTCAAACCTTAAAGCTACACTAAGGAACTTTTCAACCTTAATAAAACATTTTAATATCTTTTGTGATGATACATCGACTTACAACTAGTTGAATGACCCTCTGTCACGACCTGAGGGCGTCTGACCCCTAAATTCCACTGCATGTGTTTGCGCTGCGCTCCGGACCGCTGCTCTCAGCTCCGCCCAGCTCCGCTCCGCTGCGTCTCTGTTCCGCCGGCCGGAGAAGCAGAGCAGCGCAGCGCTGTTTAGCATCGACCTCCAGAAGCTGAGCAGTCTGGGCCACACTTGCATTTTTCTCTGTACATCCGGGTAGAAAGGATGATGGGGTCATATAAAATTTTATGATTCTCCACTTCCAAAATCAGCGTCTCTTCATCCTGGTTGTTGTGCTTCAACACGCTGAATTTCGTGCGACAGGATGTTGACATTCGGGCCTTTCAGAATAAAATGCATACATGGTCCTGAATATGTATTTTGTAGAAAACACGAAATTTATGGACAATAGCCTGCAAATGGGCCATATATGCAGCTGTGTAAACATTCAGAAACGTTCAACAGATTACAGACGTTGCTTGATTACAGACAAAACAGAAGTTTGTCATATAAAACTTGAAAGTGTGTTTTATTTTTTGTTTGCCTGCTTTTTAAAGTGTACATTTTAATCAGTATGGTATGTCTATTCGTGATATATCTGAAAACTAATGTGAGGACAAATAAAACGTCTTTAAACAGTTTAAAGTTTTTAATAAAGAAAAAAATGATTTTATTTTGTAAAAAGCCGGAGGCTGTTGGAGTTCTCTTTCCTGTTTGGTGCATCTGAACTGTGGAAATGTATGCGTGCGGAGACCTTGGCTCTATTTTGGACTGACGGAGCGGAGCGGGGCGGACCCAGACGGAGTCGATCGCAGGCTGTAGAATCACCTACAGTCATTAAAATAGCAACGTATTTGCTGCGGCGGTCGGAGCGGAGCGGAGCGCAGCTGAGCGGACCGCACGCAGTGGAATTTAGGGGTGAGCAGCTGTGAGGAGGGTGGTAGGAAACCTGCACACTAAAAAGCTCCACATGTGCGGACTGCTTTACGGCATGCGTCACATCATGATAGAACATTGTTTATCCATTAGATTCATGACCTCGTCGCTATCCGTCCTTCTCACAGCCACTGGAAACTAATGTAGGCGAGTTCAGTCCGACAGCACGCCACCGGGAGCAGCATTTTACCATGCGCTAGGCCTCATGGGAACTGTAGTATTCCTTCAGGCAAAACACTACCGCTTTGTCCACTGGCGCCGCCAAAATCAACGAAAACTGAAAGTTCCTCAGTGTTGCTTTAAAGCTCGTGTCCGGAGTTTTGAAAGAGAGAGGTTTTTTTCATCCAATGTCTCAGGTTCCCCCTCCCTCTGCTTTCATGAGCGACCAAGCCACACCCCCTTAATTGTGCACGCTGTTATCCGTCGGGTGAAAATGAGAGCCTCCGAGTCCTGCAGCATCCTCCATGTTGAGCTGTTTACGGTGGATGTTCAGCAGACTGTGGATATATCTGCTGCAGAGCTAACTCTCCTCTGCTGGGCGAGCGGCCGTGCTCTCTGGCTGCTCCAGTTGAGGGACAGCAGGACAAGGCGGAAGCTCGAAATCTATTGGCTGAAGCTGACCGGCGCTTTTTCCGATAACATGGGGGTCTATGAGACGAAGGCGGGGCTCATAAATAAATGTTTATATTGCTTTATGCTGATATTATATTGTAGTATGGAACCAGACTGACACATTGAAGCTCTGTTACAAAATGATTCATACGTTGGAAACGAATGGAAACTCCAGACACCAGCTTTAAAGTCCTCCATCTAAAAAAACAGCCAGTGATGAGAAACCTTTGTCTAGTGCGACCTGTGTGTGTGTGTGTGTGTGTGGACAGACTTCAGCCCTCTGTGAGAAACGCTGTGTGTTCAGCACCTGCCTTCAGACGGAAAACACCCGGGTTGGATGAGTCATATCGCAGCTTCTGAATTATACATGACAAATGTTGAAAACAATGGTATTAAAAGCCTCTGTGTTTGAAGCGATCCAGGTTCAGTCCTTCCAGGTGAAGCAGATTATTCAGTATCTGTGACATGAGCTGAAGATCTCCCTCCACTTTACAGCTTCTGATGTTTAGCAGTGTTCTGCCCCGAGCAGTGTTTTATCTGCTCACATCTGACGGCTGGGAAAAGAGCCTAAAATATGTAAAAGCTAAAACTGGGCACCCCCAAATCGTTTAAAATATCTCTACTGCTATGAGTAATCTTTACTTTTCAGTTTGTACTTTCAGTTGTTTTTCAATGTTTCTTTTTGACAGTAGGTGTCGCTGTTGAGCCAGACGCAGTGGGGAATGCAGCTCAAGCCACCTCTACTAGCAACTGACTTCATAGATATCTTATAGAACACTAGACGCCTCGTCACGCTGCTGGCCAAAGAAGCCGGATGTCCGCAGAGGTCGGCCATCTTTGTACGGGAATCTGGCTCGCTCATTACATTGTGTTGATGACACTTGAACTGTTTTCTCAAATTTCAACCGATTTTCAAACAGTTTGGTTTGTAACAAACATCAAATCTCTGTTAATGACATGACAGACGTTTGATGAGCATGGCATGCCCTAAATATATAGAATATATATATTTCATATCCTGAATGTTCATAATATTCTTCATATTAGACTCCATGTTCAAATCCTGACACTGAGATATATTTATAGCACTTATGAATAATTTAGACAAACCATACATGTCCATATTTTTACTTTTGTATGAAAATATTTTAAGATGTGGCAGGGCTGCAGTGCAGGCTGAAGATAAACTATTTACCCACCTGAAACTTCAGAAATACTTAAATCTCATGAACCTCATTATATTGCATATATTATATCTATTGATATAAAACATTAAACAGTAACCTTCCACATTATTAGGGATGTGCGAGTACCGATACCAGGTATCGGTATCGGGCCGATACTGGCCTTATTTCAAGGTATCGGGTACTCGTGAAGGCTACCGATACCAGCCGCCGATACTCACGGCAAGAAAACCCCACGCGTAGTAAGCCCTCCTCACCAGCAGGTGGCGGTAGTGCAACCGAATGGGATGCAAGCTGCAGACAAACATGAAAGAGGAAGAAGCTCCTCTCTGGAGCGCTGACAGGCGCAGGGCTACACTGCAGCGGGTTGATTCTCCATGAGTCTCATCCAGAGCAGAGACAACAGGATGAATCCAGAACGGCTGCTCGTCTCACCAGAACCGCCGGCGTGGAAATTCTTTTATATAAGTGAAAACGAGCCGAGCTTTGCAGAATGCTAACTCTGCAATGCTAAAATTGCTAAAGGAGGTGCGCGATGTTGTTCATTTACCACTAGTAATTTGTTTAAACACCTCAGAGTGAAGCTTGTGGACGAGAGTCTGACGCTGTTGTGCTGGAAAAAAAGAAAACTCCGGCAGCAACTCGACGGCAAACTCTGCAGAAGACGAGAAACTGAAGAGCAGAGATCCGAGAGCAGCACAAATAACACGAGCAGCTCTTTAAACCCGGGGGTTGTTCTATCTTTGACTTTAGTTCATAAAAAAATCATTAAAATTAGTACATTTAAAAACCTTAGTTTATGTAAAGTGTAAAACTCAGAGAAAACTGTTTTATCTTGCACTTAATTTCAGTTAAATAAGTGTAAACTGAGAGTTGTTTGTTTTATTTTTCAGACTGTTATTTTGGACTTAAACATAGTGGCTGGGCTGCCTTTTTATTAGAAATAAAATTCATTTTCAAAAATAATCTGTCATTGCATTATTTAAAATTTTATATATATAAAGTATCGGTATGCAAGTATCGGTATCGGTGAGTACTGAAGATGAAGTACTCGTACTTGGTATCGGTCTGAAAAAAAGTGGTATCGCACATCCCTACACATTATTACATCTATTGTGAATATATAATGTCCCCCATAGATTATTTCAACATGAAATAGTTCACCAGAAAACACACTTTAGATAAAATGTATTCATTTCATGATTGAGGTTTTGGTTCCCTGCGCTCTGCTCACCTGTCAGTGAAATTAGCAGAGCGGTGCAGAGGGCCTGCAGAGGACAGACGTGGTTGGAGATGGGAGCTTTCAGCGCCTTGTGCTCCTGTTTTGGCACTAAGTTGTCACCACACTAAGCTGAACCTGTCAACACCTCAGCCTGGTGGAGGCCACACCCAACTTGGCCCACCGCAGCAGACCGGCCAGCATCCCGTGTTGCGCCTGTTGAAAATAACAGTGCTACGCTGCACCGTCCAAATAGAGGCCTAAATGGTAGCAATGGGAATTTCATACCAGCAATGCGACCATAAGCATGTCTGTACAAGAAAAAAAAAGTTGGTTTATTATTTTTATTTTTAATTGAAGAAAGTTTTATTCAACAAGGAATTTGATCTTTTTCACATCAAGCATTGAATTGCATGGACTCTTCTATTTTTTGCACACAATTTCTAATCTGCTTCTGCAAAAACTAAAATTAACAAGTAATATACTTCAAAACTAGCTCATAATTAGTCAGTCAGCAACAATACAGATAAAGAGCTTGGCAGAGTTTGTTCTGAAACGTATATATAATGAACACAAAGGAGGTTATTACTTCAAATATGAAAATTCAACTGTAAACTAAAAATAAATCATGGTGGGATATAGACTAGGCAAGCTGAAAATATTCACAAGCAGTTAGAGTTTAGGAAAAACAAAAATTTTTGTATATTCTGTCTAATATTTGTCCCAAACATCACAGTTCATCAGAACAGTTATCAAAGCTCCTGGCCTGATGATGAGGCTGCTGTCAAATTACAAGCCCTTCATGCTGCGTGCCGGTCAGAAGAAGAGTTGGAATTCAAAAGCATCAGTTTGTGTCAGGCTGAGGGTGAACTGGAGGAAATAAGTCTTCTGGAGAACTTCCAGGACACAAAAACATCACAGTTGTACGAGTTGAAGTTAAATGTGGGCATGAGAGTGGAAACAGCCAAAACGCCAGGCGTCACTTCTTCAGGTGTCGTTGCTTGCAGCAGGTAGAGCAGCAGTAATTGCAGAGCTGACAGAGGAAACCAGCAGCTGTCCCTTCAGCACTGTCTTCTGCCCTGATCTCCTCTCTGCTGATGGGGTCAGAGGTCAAGCTCTGGGCTTGCTCTGCTCTTGTACTTGTCATGCTGATATCACCCAGCACAGTTTGATTAGCTTGGTCGCATGTTGTTATTGTCCGAGACAGTTTTTCCCTGATGTGGAGTTTCTCGATGTCACTGAGCAAAATGAGTTTGAGCTGCTGGAGCTCACTGTATTTTTCACTGGGTTGCTTGTGACCTTGTTCTATGTCTTTGTGTGGAATTTGGTCCAGGCTTGATTTTCCCCCGACTGTATTTTCTTTATGTAACAAGGTTCTCCGAACAGAATGATTGATCACCTTCAGTCGTTCCTCCAAGTTGTTTCTCATTTCCAGGCCTCTGCTCTTCATCTGGTTGATCTCCTGTCGCTCCATGTTGGTGTTCTTCCACATTTTGCGTAAGAGATGCCTCTTCGACATGTCTTGATCTGAAGCTTCATCTTCTGCTGATGTCTGGGATGCTTGAAATTTCAGTGCATCTTCCAATTTTTTATTTTCTGATGCCAAAAGAAGACTCTGCTGTTGACGATCAAAAAACTGAAGCTTGCGTTCCAGACGATCTGAACTGTGTTTCTCAACACCTGGACTGGGAAACAAGTCTGTCACCACAACATCAGTCTGTATGGCTTTGTCACATTGTCTTCTCTCCATATCACTCTTTTGTTGTTTGATGACATCATGACAACAATTTATTTCAAATGTTAGCTTTTCCATTAGATTGAGCACTGACGCAAACCTTGACATTAGGTGAGACATTGATTCACTTCTCTCTTTGACAATGTCCTCACTTACATTGAGGATTTGATTTATTTTTTGATGTAACTGTTTCACATTAGATGTAAAACAACCAAGGAAGTTTATCATAGTTGGCTGCAGGTCATGTGTAGGTGTTAAGGGATGGGGCTGTATTTCCATCCTCCCAGTTTTGGAGTACAAAACTTTGCGCTCATCATCAGGAGCGTTGTCATTTTCAACATCCATTGTTACTAGATTTTGAGACTCATTGTTTTCCTCAACAAGGATGACCTTGTGGATGTCATCCATCAGTACCTCCATGTCCTGTTTGTCTTTTTTCATCCTGTCAGCCATTTGATCCAGATTTAGTCTGTCTTGTTCAAGCTGTACTCTTTGCATCTCTAGATCTTGCTTTTCCAAGTCAACCTGTTGTGTCCTTTGACTGGTTGCATCGTCTCCTTCGGTCAAAATCCTTGAGGAGACATTTGCCAAATCTTCCCAGAGGCTCTTTATGATTTCATTGTAGTTCTCCACAAGTATTTTCTTGCCATCAGCATCTGCGATCTGTTGTTCCAATTCATTCTGCAAACGTAAAGTTTTGTCCATGTCCTGGTTCAAATTGTCCATTTTCTTCTTCACATCCTCCAATGTCTTCTTGCCCAGACGCTGAAGTGTCAATATCATCGTCTGGACTGACTGCATTTCATTCCTGACTTGATTCTCTCTCCTCTGGAGCTCAGCTCCTTGTTCTTCCAGTTGGTCTCTGTCATTCAGAAGCTTTTGTATTTCTTGATCAATGTCAGATTTCTTCTGGCTCAGCTCTTCTTTCTCTTCATTGATGGCTTTCTGGGCAGCTTCCGCCTCTTGGTTCTTCCAGGCAACATTGTTCCTCAGAGTTTGGAGTTCATCTCTTTCTGCAAGCACCTTGTTCTTCATGGTTTGCAGCTCTTGGGTCTGTCTGCTGGCCTCCCTGAGCTGATCATCCAGCGCTTTTTCTTTCAAGAAAATCTCCTTCACCACAGCATCAAGTCTTTGTCGTTCTGATTGAACCTGGAGGGACAGCTCCTTGAGGGTAGCTTTCTCCCTGTTGATCTCATCCAACAAACTGTTGACATGTTCTGTCTTTGTTTGGAGCTCACTTCTTGTCTTTTCCATCTGGTCCTTTTCCTCTTTGATCTCTTCTTTCTCTTGTTCCATCAAGACAGTTTGCTTGTGGATGTCATCCATCAGTACCTCCATGTCCTGTTTGTCTTTCTTCATCCTGTCAGCCATTTGATCCAGATTTAGTCTGTCTTGTTCAAGCTGTACTCTTTGCATCTCTAGATCTTGCTTTTCCAAGTCAACCTGTTGTGTCCTTTGACTGGTTGCATCGTCTCCTTCGGTCAAAATCCTTGAGGAGACATTTGCCAAATCTTCCCAGAGGCTCTTTATGATTGCATTGTAGTTCTCCACAAGTATTTTCTTGCCATCAGCATCTGCGATCTGTTGTTCCAATTCATTCTGCAAACGTAAAGTTTTGTCCATGTCCTGGTTCAAATTGTCCATTTTCTTCTTCACATCCTCCAATGTCTTCTTGCCCAGACGCTGTAGTGTCAATATCATCGTCTGGACTGACTGCATTTCATTCCTGACTTGATTCTCTCTCCTCTGGAGCTCAGCTCCTTGTTCTTCCAGTTGGTCTCTGTCATTCAGAAGCTTTTGTATTTCTTGATCAATGTCAGATTTCTTCTGGCTCAGCTCTTCTTTCTCTTCATTGATGGCTTTCTGGGCAGCTTCCGCCTCTTGGTTCTTCCAGGCAACATTGTTCCTCAGAGTTTGGAGTTCATCTCTTTCTGCAAGCACCTTGTTCTTCATGGTTTGCAGCTCTTGGGTCTGTCTGCTGGCCTCCCTGAGCTGATCATCCAGCGCTTTTTCTTTCAAGAAAATCTCCTTCACCACAGCATCAAGTCTTTGTCGTTCTGATTGAACCTGGAGGGACAGCTCCTTGAGGGTAGCTTTCTCCCTGTTGATCTCATCCAACAAACTGTTGACATGTTCTGTCTTTGTTTGGAGCTCACTTCTTGTCTTTTCCATCTGGTCCTTTTCCTCTTTGATCTCTTCTTTTTCTTGTTCCATCAAGACAGTTTGCTTGTGGATGTCATCCATCAGTACCTCCATGTCCTGTTTGTCTTTCTTCATCCTGTCAGCCATTTGATCCAGATTTAGTCTGTCTTGTTCAAGCTGTACTCTTTGCATCTCTAGATCTTGCTTTTCCAAGTCAACCTGTTGTGTCCTTTGACTGGTTGCATCGTCTCCTTCGGTCAAAATCCTTGAGGAGACATTTGCCAAATCTTCCCAGAGGCTCTTTATGATTTCATTGTAGTTCTCCACAAGTATTTTCTTGCCATCAGCATCTGCGATCTGTTGTTCCAATTCATTCTGCAAACGTAAAGTTTTGTCCATGTCCTGGTTCAAATTGTCCATTTTCTTCTTCACATCCTCCAATGTCTTCTTGCCCAGACGCTGAAGTGTCAATATCATCGTCTGGACTGACTGCATTTCATTCCTGACTTGATTCTCTCTCCTCTGGAGCTCAGCTCCTTGTTCTTCCAGTTGGTCTCTGTCATTCAGAAGCTTTTGTATTTCTTGATCAATGTCAGATTTCTTCTGGCTCAGCTCTTCTTTCTCTTCATTGATGGCTTTCTGGGCAGCTTCCGCCTCTTGGTTCTTCCAGGCAACATTGTTCCTCAGAGTTTGGAGTTCATCTCTTTCTGCAAGCACCTTGTTCTTCATGGTTTGCAGCTCTTGGGTCTGTCTGCTGGCCTCCCTGAGCTGATCATCCAGCGCTTTTTCTTTCAAGAAAATCTCCTTCACCACAGCATCAAGTCTTTGTCGTTCTGATTGAACCTGGAGGGACAGCTCCTTGAGGGTAGCTTTCTCCCTGTTGATCTCATCCAACAAACTGTTGACATGTTCTGTCTTTGTTTGGAGCTCACTTCTTGTCTTTTCCATCTGGTCCTTTTCCTCTTTGATCTCTTCTTTCTCTTGTTCCATCAAGACAGTTTGCTTGTGGATGTCATCCATCAGTACCTCCATGTCCTGTTTGTCTTTCTTCATCCTGTCAGCCATTTGATCCAGATTTAGTCTGTCTTGTTCAAGCTGTACTCTTTGCATCTCTAGATCTTGCTTTTCCAAGTCAACCTGTTGTGTCCTTTGACTGGTTGCATCGTCTCCTTCGGTCAAAATCCTTGAGGAGACATTTGCCAAATCTTCCCAGAGGCTCTTTATGATTGCATTGTAGTTCTCCACAAGTATTTTCTTGCCATCAGCATCTGCGATCTGTTGTTCCAATTCATTCTGCAAACGTAAAGTTTTGTCCATGTCCTGGTTCAAATTGTCCATTTTCTTCTTCACATCCTCCAATGTCTTCTTGCCCAGACGCTGTAGTGTCAATATCATCGTCTGGACTGACTGCATTTCATTCCTGACTTGATTCTCTCTCCTCTGGAGCTCAGCTCCTTGTTCTTCCAGTTGGTCTCTGTCATTCAGAAGCTTTTGTATTTCTTGATCAATGTCAGATTTCTTCTGGCTCAGCTCTTCTTTCTCTTCATTGATGGCTTTCTGGGCAGCTTCCGCCTCTTGGTTCTTCCAGGCAACATTGTTCCTCAGAGTTTGGAGTTCATCTCTTTCTGCAAGCACCTTGTTCTTCATGGTTTGCAGCTCTTGGGTCTGTCTGCTGGCCTCCCTGAGCTGATCATCCAGCGCTTTTTCTTTCAAGAAAATCTCCTTCACCACAGCATCAAGTCTTTGTCGTTCTGATTGAACCTGGAGGGACAGCTCCTTGAGGGTAGCTTTCTCCCTGTTGATCTCATCCAACAAACTGTTGACATGTTCTGTCTTTGTTTGGAGCTCACTTCTTGTCTTTTCCATCTGGTCCTTTTCCTCTTTGATCTCTTCTTTCTCTTGTTCCATCAAGACAGTTTGCTTGTGGATGTCATCCATCAGTACCTCCATGTCCTGTTTGTCTTTCTTCATCCTGTCAGCCATTTGATCCAGATTTAGTCTGTCTTGTTCAAGCTGTACTCTTTGCATCTCTAGATCTTGCTTTTCCAAGTCAACCTGTTGTGTCCTTTGACTGGTTGCATCGTCTCCTTCGGTCAAAATCCTTGAGGAGACATTTGCCAAATCTTCCCAGAGGCTCTTTATGATTTCATTGTAGTTCTCCACAAGTATTTTCTTGCCATCAGCATCTGCGATCTGTTGTTCCAATTCATTCTGCAAACGTAAAGTTTTGTCCATGTCCTGGTTCAAATTGTCCATTTTCTTCTTCACATCCTCCAATGTCTTCTTGCCCAGACGCTGAAGTGTCAATATCATCGTCTGGACTGACTGCATTTCATTCCTGACTTGATTCTCTCTCCTCTGGAGCTCAGCTCCTTGTTCTTCCAGTTGGTCTCTGTCATTCAGAAGCTTTTGTATTTCTTGATCAATGTCAGATTTCTTCTGGCTCAGCTCTTCTTTCTCTTCATTGATGGCTTTCTGGGCAGCTTCCGCCTCTTGGTTCTTCCAGGCAACATTGTTCCTCAGAGTTTGGAGTTCATCTCTTTCTGCAAGCACCTTGTTCTTCATGGTTTGCAGCTCTTGGGTCTGTCTGCTGGCCTCCCTGAGCTGATCATCCAGCGCTTTTTCTTTCAAGAAAATCTCCTTCACCACAGCATCAAGTCTTTGTCGTTCTGATTGAACCTGGAGGGACAGCTCCTTGAGGGTAGCTTTCTCCCTGTTGATCTCATCCAACAAACTGTTGACATGTTCTGTCTTTGTTTGGAGCTCACTTCTTGTCTTTTCCATCTGGTCCTTTTCCTCTTTGATCTCTTCTTTCTCTTGTTCCATCAAGACAGTTTGCTTGTGGATGTCATCCATCAGTACCTCCATGTCCTGTTTGTCTTTCTTCATCCTGTCAGCCATTTGATCCAGATTTAGTCTGTCTTGTTCAAGCTGTACTCTTTGCATCTCTAGATCTTGCTTTTCCAAGTCAACCTGTTGTGTCCTTTGACTGGTTGCATCGTCTCCTTCGGTCAAAATCCTTGAGGAGACATTTGCCAAATCTTCCCAGAGGCTCTTTATGATTTCATTGTAGTTCTCCACAAGTATTTTCTTGCCATCAGCATCTGCGATCTGTTGTTCCAATTCATTCTGCAAACGTAAAGTTTTGTCCATGTCCTGGTTCAAATTGTCCATTTTCTTCTTCACATCCTCCAATGTCTTCTTGCCCAGACGCTGAAGTGTCAATATCATCGTCTGGACTGACTGCATTTCATTCCTGACTTGATTCTCTCTCCTCTGGAGCTCAGCTCCTTGTTCTTCCAGTTGGTCTCTGTCATTCAGAAGCTTTTGTATTTCTTGATCAATGTCAGATTTCTTCTGGCTCAGCTCTTCTTTCTCTTCATTGATGGCTTTCTGGGCAGCTTCCGCCTCTTGGTTCTTCCAGGCAACATTGTTCCTCAGAGTTTGGAGTTCATCTCTTTCTGCAAGCACCTTGTTCTTCATGGTTTGCAGCTCTTGGGTCTGTCTGCTGGCCTCCCTGAGCTGATCATCCAGCGCTTTTTCTTTCAAGAAAATCTCCTTCACCACAGCATCAAGTCTTTGTCGTTCTGATTGAACCTGGAGGGACAGCTCCTTGAGGGTAGCTTTCTCCCTGTTGATCTCATCCAACAAACTGTTGACATGTTCTGTCTTTGTTTGGAGCTCACTTCTTGTCTTTTCCATCTGGTCCTTTTCCTCTTTGATCTCTTCTTTCTCTTGTTCCATCAAGACAGTTTGCTTGTGGATGTCATCCATCAGTACCTCCATGTCCTGTTTGTCTTTCTTCATCCTGTCAGCCATTTGATCCAGATTTAGTCTGTCTTGTTCAAGCTGTACTCTTTGCATCTCTAGATCTTGCTTTTCCAAGTCAACCTGTTGTGTCCTTTGACTGGTTGCATCGTCTCCTTCGGTCAAAATCCTTGAGGAGACATTTGCCAAATCTTCCCAGAGGCTCTTTATGATTTCATTGTAGTTCTCCACAAGTATTTTCTTGCCATCAGCATCTGCGATCTGTTGTTCCAATTCATTCTGCAAACGTAAAGTTTTGTCCATGTCCTGGTTCAAATTGTCCATTTTCTTCTTCACATCCTCCAATGTCTTCTTGCCCAGACGCTGAAGTGTCAATATCATCGTCTGGACTGACTGCATTTCATTCCTGACTTGATTCTCTCTCCTCTGGAGCTCAGCTCCTTGTTCTTCCAGTTGGTCTCTGTCATTCAGAAGCTTTTGTATTTCTTGATCAATGTCAGATTTCTTCTGGCTCAGCTCTTCTTTCTCTTCATTGATGGCTTTCTGGGCAGCTTCCGCCTCTTGGTTCTTCCAGGCAACATTGTTCCTCAGAGTTTGGAGTTCATCTCTTTCTGCAAGCACCTTGTTCGTCATGGTTTGCAGCTCTTGGGTCTGTCTGCTGGCCTCCCTGAGCTGATCATCCAGCGCTTTTTCTTTCAAGAAAATCTCCTTCACCACAGCATCAAGTCTTTGTCGTTCTGATTGAACCTGGAGGGACAGCTCCTTGAGGGTAGCTTTCTCCCTGTTGATCTCATCCAACAAACTGTTGACATGTTCTGTCTTTGTTTGGAGCTCACTTCTTGTCTTTTCCATCTGGTCCTTTTCCTCTTTTATCTCTTCTTTCTCTTGTTCCATCAAGACAGTTTGCTTGTGGATGTCATCCATCAGTACCTCCATGTCCTGTTTGTCTTTCTTCATCCTGTCAGCCATTTGATCCAGATTTAGTCTGTCTTGTTCAAGCTGTACTCTTTGCATCTCTAGATCTTGCTTTTCCAAGTCAACCTGTTGTGTCCTTTGACTGGTTGCATCGTCTCCTTCGGTCAAAATCCTTGAGGAGACATTTGCCAAATCTTCCCAGAGGCTCTTTATGATTTCATTGTAGTTCTCCACAAGTATTTTCTTGCCATCAGCATCTGCGATCTGTTGTTCCAATTCATTCTGCAAACGTAAAGTTTTGTCCATGTCCTGGTTCAAATTGTCCATTTTCTTCTTCACATCCTCCAATGTCTTCTTGCCCAGACGCTGAAGTGTCAATATCATCGTCTGGACTGACTGCATTTCATTCCTGACTTGATTCTCTCTCCTCTGGAGCTCAGCTCCTTGTTCTTCCAGTTGGTCTCTGTCATTCAGAAGCTTTTGTATTTCTTGATCAATGTCAGATTTCTTCTGGCTCAGCTCTTCTTTCTCTTCATTGATGGCTTTCTGGGCAGCTTCCGCCTCTTGGTTCTTCCAGGCAACATTGTTCCTCAGAGTTTGGAGTTCATCTCTTTCTGCAAGCACCTTGTTCTTCATGGTTTGCAGCTCTTGGGTCTGTCTGCTGGCCTCCCTGAGCTGATCATCCAGCGCTTTTTCTTTCAAGAAAATCTCCTTCACCACAGCATCAAGTCTTTGTCGTTCTGATTGAACCTGGAGGGACAGCTCCTTGAGGGTAGCTTTCTCCCTGTTGATCTCATCCAACAAACTGTTGACATGTTCTGTCTTTGTTTGGAGCTCACTTCTTGTCTTTTCCATCTGGTCCTTTTCCTCTTTGATCTCTTCTTTCTCTTGTTCCATCAAGACAGTTTGCTTGTGGATGTCATCCATCAGTACCTCCATGTCCTGTTTGTCTTTCTTCATCCTGTCAGCCATTTGATCCAGATTTAGTCTGTCTTGTTCAAGCTGTACTCTTTGCATCTCTAGATCTTGCTTTTCCAAGTCAACCTGTTGTGTCCTTTGACTGGTTGCATCGTCTCCTTCGGTCAAAATCCTTGAGGAGACATTTGCCAAATCTTCCCAGAGGCTCTTTATGATTGCATTGTAGTTCTCCACAAGTATTTTCTTGCCATCAGCATCTGCGATCTGTTGTTCCAATTCATTCTGCAAACGTAAAGTTTTGTCCATGTCCTGGTTCAAATTGTCCATTTTCTTCTTCACATCCTCCAATGTCTTCTTGCCCAGACGCTGTAGTGTCAATATCATCGTCTGGACTGACTGCATTTCATTCCTGACTTGATTCTCTCTCCTCTGGAGCTCAGCTCCTTGTTCTTCCAGTTGGTCTCTGTCATTCAGAAGCTTTTGTATTTCTTGATCAATGTCAGATTTCTTCTGGCTCAGCTCTTCTTTCTCTTCATTGATGGCTTTCTGGGCAGCTTCCGCCTCTTGGTTCTTCCAGGCAACATTGTTCCTCAGAGTTTGGAGTTCATCTCTTTCTGCAAGCACCTTGTTCTTCATGGTTTGCAGCTCTTGGGTCTGTCTGCTGGCCTCCCTGAGCTGATCATCCAGCGCTTTTTCTTTCAAGAAAATCTCCTTCACCACAGCATCAAGTCTTTGTCGTTCTGATTGAACCTGGAGGGACAGCTCCTTGAGGGTAGCTTTCTCCCTGTTGATCTCATCCAACAAACTGTTGACATGTTCTGTCTTTGTTTGGAGCTCACTTCTTGTCTTTTCCATCTGGTCCTTTTCCTCTTTGATCTCTTCTTTCTCTTGTTCCATCAAGACAGTTTGCTTGTGGATGTCATCCATCAGTACCTCCATGTCCTGTTTGTCTTTCTTCATCCTGTCAGCCATTTGATCCAGATTTAGTCTGTCTTGTTCAAGCTGTACTCTTTGCATCTCTAGATCTTGCTTTTCCAAGTCAACCTGTTGTGTCCTTTGACTGGTTGCATCGTCTCCTTCGGTCAAAATCCTTGAGGAGACATTTGCCAAATCTTCCCAGAGGCTCTTTATGATTTCATTGTAGTTCTCCACAAGTATTTTCTTGCCATCAGCATCTGCGATCTGTTGTTCCAATTCATTCTGCAAACGTAAAGTTTTGTCCATGTCCTGGTTCAAATTGTCCATTTTCTTCTTCACATCCTCCAATGTCTTCTTGCCCAGACGCTGTAGTGTCAATATCATCGTCTGGACTGACTGCATTTCATTCCTGACTTGATTCTCTCTCCTCTGGAGCTCAGCTCCTTGTTCTTCCAGTTGGTCTCTGTCATTCAGAAGCTTTTGTATTTCTTGATCAATGTCAGATTTCTTCTGGCTCAGCTCTTCTTTCTCTTCATTGATGGCTTTCTGGGCAGCTTCCGCCTCTTGGTTCTTCCAGGCAACATTGTTCCTCAGAGTTTGGAGTTCATCTCTTTCTGCAAGCACCTTGTTCTTCATGGTTTGCAGCTCTTGGGTCTGTCTGCTGGCCTCCCTGAGCTGATCATCCAGCGCTTTTTCTTTCAAGAAAATCTCCTTCACCACAGCATCAAGTCTTTGTCGTTCTGATTGAACCTGGAGGGACAGCTCCTTGAGGGTAGCTTTCTCCCTGTTGATCTCATCCAACAAACTGTTGACATGTTCTGTCTTTGTTTGGAGCTCACTTCTTGTCTTTTCCATCTGGTCCTTTTCCTCTTTGATCTCTTCTTTCTCTTGTTCCATCAAGACAGTTTGCTTGTGGATGTCATCCATCAGTACCTCCATGTCCTGTTTGTCTTTCTTCATCCTGTCAGCCATTTGATCCAGATTTAGTCTGTCTTGTTCAAGCTGTACTCTTTGCATCTCTAGATCTTGCTTTTCCAAGTCAACCTGTTGTGTCCTTTGACTGGTTGCATCGTCTCCTTCGGTCAAAATCCTTGAGGAGACATTTGCCAAATCTTCCCAGAGGCTCTTTATGATTTCATTGTAGTTCTCCACAAGTATTTTCTTGCCATCAGCATCTGCGATCTGTTGTTCCAATTCATTCTGCAAACGTAAAGTTTTGTCCATGTCCTGGTTCAAATTGTCCATTTTCTTCTTCACATCCTCCAATGTCTTCTTGCCCAGACGCTGAAGTGTCAATATCATCGTCTGGACTGACTGCATTTCATTCCTGACTTGATTCTCTCTCCTCTGGAGCTCAGCTCCTTGTTCTTCCAGTTGGTCTCTGTCATTCAGAAGCTTTTGTATTTCTTGATCAATGTCAGATTTCTTCTGGCTCAGCTCTTCTTTCTCTTCATTGATGGCTTTCTGGGCAGCTTCCGCCTCTTGGTTCTTCCAGGCAACATTGTTCCTCAGAGTTTGGAGTTCATCTCTTTCTGCAAGCACCTTGTTCTTCATGGTTTGCAGCTCTTGGGTCTGTCTGCTGGCCTCCCTGAGCTGATCATCCAGCGCTTTTTCTTTCAAGAAAATCTCCTTCACCACAGCATCAAGTCTTTGTCGTTCTGATTGAACCTGGAGGGACAGCTCCTTGAGGGTAGCTTTCTCCCTGTTGATCTCATCCAACAAACTGTTGACATGTTCTGTCTTTGTTTGGAGCTCACTTCTTGTCTTTTCCATCTGGTCCTTTTCCTCTTTGATCTCTTCTTTCTCTTGTTCCATCAAGACAGTTTGCTTGTGGATGTCATCCATCAGTACCTCCATGTCCTGTTTGTCTTTCTTCATCCTGTCAGCCATTTGATCCAGATTTAGTCTGTCTTGTTCAAGCTGTACTCTTTGCATCTCTAGATCTTGCTTTTCCAAGTCAACCTGTTGTGTCCTTTGACTGGTTGCATCGTCTCCTTCGGTCAAAATCCTTGAGGAGACATTTGCCAAATCTTCCCAGAGGCTCTTTATGATTGCATTGTAGTTCTCCACAAGTATTTTCTTGCCATCAGCATCTGCGATCTGTTGTTCCAATTCATTCTGCAAACGTAAAGTTTTGTCCATGTCCTGGTTCAAATTGTCCATTTTCTTCTTCACATCCTCCAATGTCTTCTTGCCCAGACGCTGTAGTGTCAATATCATCGTCTGGACTGACTGCATTTCATTCCTGACTTGATTCTCTCTCCTCTGGAGCTCAGCTCCTTGTTCTTCCAGTTGGTCTCTGTCATTCCGAAGCTTTTGTATTTCTTGATCAATGTCAGATTTCTTCTGGCTCAGCTCTTCTTTCTCTTCATTGATGGCTTTCTGGGCAGCTTCCGCCTCTTGGTTCTTCCAGGCAACATTGTTCCTCAGAGTTTGGAGTTCATCTCTTTCTGCAAGCACCTTGTTCTTCATGGTTTGCAGCTCTTGGGTCTGTCTGCTGGCCTCCCTGAGCTGATCATCCAGCGCTTTTTCTTTCAAGAAAATCTCCTTCACCACAGCATCAAGTCTTTGTCGTTCTGATTGAACCTGGAGGGACAGCTCCTTGAGGGTAGCTTTCTCCCTGTTGATCTCATCCAACAAACTGTTGACATGTTCTGTCTTTGTTTGGAGCTCACTTCTTGTCTTTTCCATCTGGTCCTTTTCCTCTTTGATCTCTTCTTTCTCTTGTTCCATCAAGACAGTTTGCTTGTGGATGTCATCCATCAGTACCTCCATGTCCTGTTTGTCTTTCTTCATCCTGTCAGCCATTTGATCCAGATTTAGTCTGTCTTGTTCAAGCTGTACTCTTTGCATCTCTAGATCTTGCTTTTCCAAGTCAACCTGTTGTGTCCTTTGACTGGTTGCATCGTCTCCTTCGGTCAAAATCCTTGAGGAGACATTTGCCAAATCTTCCCAGAGGCTCTTTATGATTTCATTGTAGTTCTCCACAAGTATTTTCTTGCCATCAGCATCTGCGATCTGTTGTTCCAATTCATTCTGCAAACGTAAAGTTTTGTCCATGTCCTGGTTCAAATTGTCCATTTTCTTCTTCACATCCTCCAATGTCTTCTTGCCCAGACGCTGAAGTGTCAATATCATCGTCTGGACTGACTGCATTTCATTCCTGACTTGATTCTCTCTCCTCTGGAGCTCAGCTCCTTGTTCTTCCAGTTGGTCTCTGTCATTCAGAAGCTTTTGTATTTCTTGATCAATGTCAGATTTCTTCTGGCTCAGCTCTTCTTTCTCTTCATTGATGGCTTTCTGGGCAGCTTCCGCCTCTTGGTTCTTCCAGGCAACATTGTTCCTCAGAGTTTGGAGTTCATCTCTTTCTGCAAGCACCTTGTTCTTCATGGTTTGCAGCTCTTGGGTCTGTCTGCTGGCCTCCCTGAGCTGATCATCCAGCGCTTTTTCTTTCAAGAAAATCTCCTTCACCACAGCATCAAGTCTTTGTCGTTCTGATTGAACCTGGAGGGACAGCTCCTTGAGGGTAGCTTTCTCCCTGTTGATCTCATCCAACAAACTGTTGACATGTTCTGTCTTTGTTTGGAGCTCACTTCTTGTCTTTTCCATCTGGTCCTTTTCCTCTTTGATCTCTTCTTTCTCTTGTTCCATCAAGACAGTTTGCTTGTGGATGTCATCCATCAGTACCTCCATGTCCTGTTTGTCTTTCTTCATCCTGTCAGCCATTTGATCCAGATTTAGTCTGTCTTGTTCAAGCTGTACTCTTTGCATCTCTAGATCTTGCTTTTCCAAGTCAACCTGTTGTGTCCTTTGACTGGTTGCATCGTCTCCTTCGGTCAAAATCCTTGAGGAGACATTTGCCAAATCTTCCCAGAGGCTCTTTATGATTTCATTGTAGTTCTCCACAAGTATTTTCTTGCCATCAGCATCTGCGATCTGTTGTTCCAATTCATTCTGCAAACGTAAAGTTTTGTCCATGTCCTGGTTCAAATTGTCCATTTTCTTCTTCACATCCTCCAATGTCTTCTTGCCCAGACGCTGTAGTGTCAATATCATCGTCTGGACTGACTGCATTTCATTCCTGACTTGATTCTCTCTCCTCTGGAGCTCAGCTCCTTGTTCTTCCAGTTGGTCTCTGTCATTCAGAAGCTTTTGTATTTCTTGATCAATGTCAGATTTCTTCTGGCTCAGCTCTTCTTTCTCTTCATTGATGGCTTTCTGGGCAGCTTCCGCCTCTTGGTTCTTCCAGGCAACATTGTTCCTCAGAGTTTGGAGTTCATCTCTTTCTGCAAGCACCTTGTTCTTCATGGTTTGCAGCTCTTGGGTCTGTCTGCTGGCCTCCCTGAGCTGATCATCCAGCGCTTTTTCTTTCAAGAAAATCTCCTTCACCACAGCATCAAGTCTTTGTCGTTCTGATTGAACCTGGAGGGACAGCTCCTTGAGGGTAGCTTTCTCCCTGTTGATCTCATCCAACAAACTGTTGACATGTTCTGTCTTTGTTTGGAGCTCACTTCTTGTCTTTTCCATCTGGTCCTTTTCCTCTTTGATCTCTTCTTTCTCTTGTTCCATCAAGACAGTTTGCTTGTGGATGTCATCCATCAGTACCTCCATGTCCTGTTTGTCTTTCTTCATCCTGTCAGCCATTTGATCCAGATTTAGTCTGTCTTGTTCAAGCTGTACTCTTTGCATCTCTAGATCTTGCTTTTCCAAGTCAACCTGTTGTGTCCTTTGACTGGTTGCATCGTCTCCTTCGGTCAAAATCCTTGAGGAGACATTTGCCAAATCTTCCCAGAGGCTCTTTATGATTTCATTGTAGTTCTCCACAAGTATTTTCTTGCCATCAGCATCTGCGATCTGTTGTTCCAATTCATTCTGCAAACGTAAAGTTTTGTCCATGTCCTGGTTCAAATTGTCCATTTTCTTCTTCACATCCTCCAATGTCTTCTTGCCCAGACGCTGTAGTGTCAATATCATCGTCTGGACTGACTGCATTTCATTCCTGACTTGATTCTCTCTCCTCTGGAGCTCAGCTCCTTGTTCTTCCAGTTGGTCTCTGTCATTCAGAAGCTTTTGTATTTCTTGATCAATGTCAGATTTCTTCTGGCTCAGCTCTTCTTTCTCTTCATTGATGGCTTTCTGGGCAGCTTCCGCCTCTTGGTTCTTCCAGGCAACATTGTTCCTCAGAGTTTGGAGTTCATCTCTTTCTGCAAGCACCTTGTTCTTCATGGTTTGCAGCTCTTGGGTCTGTCTGCTGGCCTCCCTGAGCTGATCATCCAGCGCTTTTTCTTTCAAGAAAATCTCCTTCACCACAGCATCAAGTCTTTGTCGTTCTGATTGAACCTGGAGGGACAGCTCCTTGAGGGTAGCTTTCTCCCTGTTGATCTCATCCAACAAACTGTTGACATGTTCTGTCTTTGTTTGGAGCTCACTTCTTGTCTTTTCCATCTGGTCCTTTTCCTCTTTGATCTCTTCTTTCTCTTGTTCCATCAAGACAGTTTGCTTGTGGATGTCATCCATCAGTACCTCCATGTCCTGTTTGTCTTTCTTCATCCTGTCAGCCATTTGATCCAGATTTAGTCTGTCTTGTTCAAGCTGTACTCTTTGCATCTCTAGATCTTGCTTTTCCAAGTCAACCTGTTGTGTCCTTTGACTGGTTGCATCGTCTCCTTCGGTCAAAATCCTTGAGGAGACATTTGCCAAATCTTCCCAGAGGCTCTTTATGATTTCATTGTAGTTCTCCACAAGTATTTTCTTGCCATCAGCATCTGCGATCTGTTGTTCCAATTCATTCTGCAAACGTAAAGTTTTGTCCATGTCCTGGTTCAAATTGTCCATTTTCTTCTTCACATCCTCCAATGTCTTCTTGCCCAGACGCTGAAGTGTCAATATCATCGTCTGGACTGACTGCATTTCATTCCTGACTTGATTCTCTCTCCTCTGGAGCTCAGCTCCTTGTTCTTCCAGTTGGTCTCTGTCATTCAGAAGCTTTTGTATTTCTTGATCAATGTCAGATTTCTTCTGGCTCAGCTCTTCTTTCTCTTCATTGATGGCTTTCTGGGCAGCTTCCGCCTCTTGGTTCTTCCAGGCAACATTGTTCCTCAGAGTTTGGAGTTCATCTCTTTCTGCAAGCACCTTGTTCTTCATGGTTTGCAGCTCTTGGGTCTGTCTGCTGGCCTCCCTGAGCTGATCATCCAGCGCTTTTTCTTTCAAGAAAATCTCCTTCACCACAGCATCAAGTCTTTGTCGTTCTGATTGAACCTGGAGGGACAGCTCCTTGAGGGTAGCTTTCTCCCTGTTGATCTCATCCAACAAACTGTTGACATGTTCTGTCTTTGTTTGGAGCTCACTTCTTGTCTTTTCCATCTGGTCCTTTTCCTCTTTGATCTCTTCTTTCTCTTGTTCCATCAAGACAGTTTGCTTGTGGATGTCATCCATCAGTACCTCCATGTCCTGTTTGTCTTTCTTCATCCTGTCAGCCATTTGATCCAGATTTAGTCTGTCTTGTTCAAGCTGTACTCTTTGCATCTCTAGATCTTGCTTTTCCAAGTCAACCTGTTGTGTCCTTTGACTGGTTGCATCGTCTCCTTCGGTCAAAATCCTTGAGGAGACATTTGCCAAATCTTCCCAGAGGCTCTTTATGATTTCATTGTAGTTCTCCACAAGTATTTTCTTGCCATCAGCATCTGCGATCTGTTGTTCCAATTCATTCTGCAAACGTAAAGTTTTGTCCATGTCCTGGTTCAAATTGTCCATTTTCTTCTTCACATCCTCCAATGTCTTCTTGCCCAGACGCTGTAGTGTCAATATCATCGTCTGGACTGACTGCATTTCATTCCTGACTTGATTCTCTCTCCTCTGGAGCTCAGCTCCTTGTTCTTCCAGTTGGTCTCTGTCATTCAGAAGCTTTTGTATTTCTTGATCAATGTCAGATTTCTTCTGGCTCAGCTCTTCTTTCTCTTCATTGATGGCTTTCTGGGCAGCTTCCGCCTCTTGGTTCTTCCAGGCAACATTGTTCCTCAGAGTTTGGAGTTCATCTCTTTCTGCAAGCACCTTGTTCTTCATGGTTTGCAGCTCTTGGGTCTGTCTGCTGGCCTCCCTGAGCTGATCATCCAGCGCTTTTTCTTTCAAGAAAATCTCCTTCACCACAGCATCAAGTCTTTGTCGTTCTGATTGAACCTGGAGGGACAGCTCCTTGAGGGTAGCTTTCTCCCTGTTGATCTCATCCAACAAACTGTTGACATGTTCTGTCTTTGTTTGGAGCTCACTTCTTGTCTTTTCCATCTGGTCCTTTTCCTCTTTGATCTCTTCTTTTTCTTGTTCCATCAAGACAGTTTGCTTGTGGATGTCATCCATCAGTACCTCCATGTCCTGTTTGTCTTTCTTCATCCTGTCAGCCATTTGATCCAGATTTAGTCTGTCTTGTTCAAGCTGTACTCTTTGCATCTCTAGATCTTGCTTTTCCAAGTCAACCTGTTGTGTCCTTTGACTGGTTGCATCGTCTCCTTCGGTCAAAATCCTTGAGGAGACATTTGCCAAATCTTCCCAGAGGCTCTTTATGATTTCATTGTAGTTCTCCACAAGTATTTTCTTGCCATCAGCATCTGCAATCTGTTGTTCCAATTCATTCTGCAAACGTAAAGTTTTGTCCATGTCCTGGTTCAAATTGTCCATTTTCTTCTTCACATCCTCCAATGTCTTCTTGCCCAGACGCTGTAGTGTCAATATCATCGTCTGGACTGACTGCATTTCATTCCTGACTTGATTCTCTCTCCTCTGGAGCTCAGCTCCTTGTTCTTCCAGTTGGTCTCTGTCATTCAGAAGCTTTTGTATTTCTTGATCAATGTCAGATTTCTTCTGGCTCAGCTCTTCTTTCTCTTCATTGATGGCTTTCTGGGCAGCTTCCGCCTCTTGGTTCTTCCAGGCAACATTGTTCCTCAGAGTTTGGAGTTCATCTCTTTCTGCAAGCACCTTGTTCTTCATGGTTTGCAGCTCTTGGGTCTGTCTGCTGGCCTCCCTGAGCTGATCATCCAGCGCTTTTTCTTTCAAGAAAATCTCCTTCACCACAGCATCAAGTCGTTGTCGTTCTGATTGAACCTGGAGGGACAGCTCCTTGAGGGTAGCTTTCTCCCTGTTGATCTCATCCAACAAACTGTTGACATGTTCTGTCTTTGTTTGGAGCTCACTTCTTGTCTTTTCCATCTGGTCCTTTTCCTCTTTGATCTCTTCTTTCTCTTGTTCCATCAAGACAGTTTGCTTGTGGATGTCATCCATCAGTACCTCCATGTCCTGTTTGTCTTTCTTCATCCTGTCAGCCATTTGATCCAGATTTAGTCTGTCTTGTTCAAGCTGTACTCTTTGCATCTCTAGATCTTGCTTTTCCAAGTCAACCTGTTGTGTCCTTTGACTGGTTGCATCGTCTCCTTCGGTCAAAATCCTTGAGGAGACATTTGCCAAATCTTCCCTGAGGCTCTTTATGATTTCATTGTAGTTCTCCACAAGTATTTTCTTGCCATCAGCATCTGCGATCTGTTGTTCCAATTCATTCTGCAAACGTAAAGTTTTGTCCATGTCCTGGTTCAAATTGTCCATTTTCTTCTTCACATCCTCCAATGTCTTCTTGCCCAGACGCTGAAGTGTCAATATCATCGTCTGGACTGACTGCATTTCATTCCTGACTTGATTCTCTCTCCTCTGGAGCTCAGCTCCTTGTTCTTCCAGTTGGTCTCTGTCATTCAGAAGCTTTTGTATTTCTTGATCAATGTCAGATTTCTTCTGGCTCAGCTCTTCTTTCTCTTCATTGATGGCTTTCTGGGCAGCTTCCGCCTCTTGGTTCTTCCAGGCAACATTGTTCCTCAGAGTTTGGAGTTCATCTCTTTCTGCAAGCACCTTGTTCTTCATGGTTTGCAGCTCTTGGGTCTGTCTGCTGGCCTCCCTGAGCTGATCATCCAGCGCTTTTTCTTTCAAGAAAATCTCCTTCACCACAGCATCAAGTCTTTGTCGTTCTGATTGAACCTGGAGGGACAGCTCCTTGAGGGTAGCTTTCTCCCTGTTGATCTCATCCAACAAACTGTTGACATGTTCTGTCTTTGTTTGGAGCTCACTTCTTGTCTTTTCCATCTGGTCCTTTTCCTCTTTGATCTCTTCTTTCCTTGTTCCATCAAGACAGTTTGCTTGTGGATGTCATCCATCAGTACCTCCATGTCCTGTTTGTCTTTCTTCATCCTGTCAGCCATTTGATCCAGATTTAGTCTGTCTTGTTCAAGCTGTACTCTTTGCATCTCTAGATCTTGCTTTTCCAAGTCAACCTGTTGTGTCCTTTGACTGGTTGCATCGTCTCCTTCGGTCAAAATCCTTGAGGAGACATTTGCCAAATCTTCCCAGAGGCTCTTTATGATTTCATTGTAGTTCTCCACAAGTATTTTCTTGCCATCAGCATCTGCGATCTGTTGTTCCAATTCATTCTGCAAACGTAAAGTTTTGTCCATGTCCTGGTTCAAATTGTCCATTTTCTTCTTCACATCCTCCAATGTCTTCTTGCCCAGACGCTGAAGTGTCAATATCATCGTCTGGACTGACTGCATTTCATTCCTGACTTGATTCTCTCTCCTCTGGAGCTCAGCTCCTTGTTCTTCCAGTTGGTCTCTGTCATTCAGAAGCTTTTGTATTTCTTGATCAATGTCAGATTTCTTCTGGCTCAGCTCTTCTTTCTCTTCATTGATGGCTTTCTGGGCAGCTTCCGCCTCTTGGTTCTTCCAGGCAACATTGTTCCTCAGAGTTTGGAGTTCATCTCTTTCTGCAAGCACCTTGTTCTTCATGGTTTGCAGCTCTTGGGTCTGTCTGCTGGCCTCCCTGAGCTGATCATCCAGCGCTTTTTCTTTCAAGAAAATCTCCTTCACCACAGCATCAAGTCTTTGTCGTTCTGATTGAACCTGGAGGGACAGCTCCTTGAGGGTAGCTTTCTCCCTGTTGATCTCATCCAACAAACTGTTGACATGTTCTGTCTTTGTTTGGAGCTCACTTCTTGTCTTTTCCATCTGGTCCTTTTCCTCTTTGATCTCTTCTTTCTCTTGTTCCATCAAGACAGTTTGCTTGTGGATGTCATCCATCAGTACCTCCATGTCCTGTTTGTCTTTCTTCAACCTGTCAGCCATTTGATCCAGATTTAGTCTGTCTTGTTCAAGCTGTACTCTTTGCATCTCTAGATCTTGCTTTTCCAAGTCAACCTGTTGTGTCCTTTGACTGGTTGCATCGTCTCCTTCGGTCAAAATCCTTGAGGAGACATTTGCCAAATCTTCCCAGAGGCTCTTTATGATTTCATTGTAGTTCTCCACAAGTATTTTCTTGCCATCAGCATCTGCGATCTGTTGTTCCAATTCATTCTGCAAACGTAAAGTTTTGTCCATGTCCTGGTTCAAATTGTCCATTTTCTTCTTCACATCCTCCAATGTCTTCTTGCCCAGACGCTGAAGTGTCAATATCATCGTCTGGACTGACTGCATTTCATTCCTGACTTGATTCTCTCTCCTCTGGAGCTCAGCTCCTTGTTCTTCCAGTTGGTCTCTGTCATTCAGAAGCTTTTGTATTTCTTGATCAATGTCAGATTTCTTCTGGCTCAGCTCTTCTTTCTCTTCATTGATGGCTTTCTGGGCAGCTTCCGCCTCTTGGTTCTTCCAGGCAACATTGTTCCTCAGAGTTTGGAGTTCATCTCTTTCTGCAAGCACCTTGTTCTTCATGGTTTGCAGCTCTTGGGTCTGTCTGCTGGCCTCCCTGAGCTGATCATCCAGCGCTTTTTCTTTCAAGAAAATCTCCTTCACCACAGCATCAAGCTCTTTGTCGTTCTGATTGAACCTGGAGGGACAGCTCCTTGAGGGTAGCTTTCTCCCTGTTGATCTCATCCAACAAACTGTTGACATGTTCTGTCTTTGTTTGGAGCTCACTTCTTGTCTTTTCCATCTGGTCCTTTTCCTCTTTGATCTCTTCTTTCTCTTGTTCCATCAAGACAGTTTGCTTGTGGATGTCATCCATCAGTACCTCCATGTCCTGTTTGTCTTTCTTCATCCTGTCAGCCATTTGATCCAGATTTAGTCTGTCTTGTTCAAGCTGTACTCTTTGCATCTCTAGATCTTGCTTTTCCAAGTCAACCTGTTGTGTCCTTTGACTGGTTGCATCGTCTCCTTCGGTCAAAATCCTTGAGGAGACATTTGCCAAATCTTCCCAGAGGCTCTTTATGATTTCATTGTAGTTCTCCACAAGTATTTTCTTGCCATCAGCATCTGCGATCTGTTGTTCCAATTCATTCTGCAAACGTAAAGTTTTGTCCATGTCCTGGTTCAAATTGTCCATTTTCTTCTTCACATCCTCCAATGTCTTCTTGCCCAGACGCTGAAGTGTCAATATCATCGTCTGGACTGACTGCATTTCATTCCTGACTTGATTCTCTCTCCTCTGGAGCTCAGCTCCTTGTTCTTCCAGTTGGTCTCTGTCATTCAGAAGCTTTTGTATTTCTTGATCAATGTCAGATTTCTTCTGGCTCAGCTCTTCTTTCTCTTCATTGATGGCTTTCTGGGCAGCTTCCGCCTCTTGGTTCTTCCAGGCAACATTGTTCCTCAGAGTTTGGAGTTCATCTCTTTCTGCAAGCACCTTGTTCTTCATGGTTTGCAGCTCTTGGGTCTGTCTGCTGGCCTCCCTGAGCTGATCATCCAGCGCTTTTTCTTTCAAGAAAATCTCCTTCACCACAGCATCAAGTCTTTGTCGTTCTGATTGAACCTGGAGGGACAGCTCCTTGAGGGTAGCTTTCTCCCTGTTGATCTCATCCAACAAACTGTTGACATGTTCTGTCTTTGTTTGGAGCTCACTTCTTGTCTTTTCCATCTGGTCCTTTTCCTCTTTGATCTCTTCTTTTTCTTGTTCCATCAAGACAGTTTGCTTGTGGATGTCATCCATCAGTACCTCCATGTCCTGTTTGTCTTTCTTCATCCTGTCAGCCATTTGATCCAGATTTAGTCTGTCTTGTTCAAGCTGTACTCTTTGCATCTCTAGATCTTGCTTTTCCAAGTCAACCTGTCGTGTCCTTTGACTGGTTGCATCGTCTCCTTCGGTCAAAATCCTTGAGGAGACATTTGCCAAATCTTCCCAGAGGCTCTTTATGATTGCATTGTAGTTCTCCACAAGTATTTTCTTGCCATCAGCATCTGCGATCTGTTGTTCCAATTCATTCTGCAAACGTAAAGTTTTGTCCATGTCCTGGTTCAAATTGTCCATTTTCTTCTTCACATCCTCCAATGTCTTCTTGCCCAGACGCTGTAAGTGTCAATATCATCGTCTGGACTGACTGCATTTCATTCCTGACTTGATTCTCTCTCCTCTGGAGCTCAGCTCCTTGTTCTTCCAGTTGGTCTCTGTCATTCAGAAGCTTTTGTATTTCTTGATCAATGTCAGATTTCTTCTGGCTCAGCTCTTCTTTCTCTTCATTGATGGCTTTCTGGGCAGCTTCCGCCTCTTGGTTCTTCCAGGCAACATTGTTCCTCAGAGTTTGGAGTTCATCTCTTTCTGCAAGCACCTTGTTCTTCATGGTTTGCAGCTCTTGGGTCTGTCTGCTGGCCTCCCTGAGCTGATCATCCAGCGCTTTTTCTTTCAAGAAAATCTCCTTCACCACAGCATCAAGTCTTTGTCGTTCTGATTGAACCTGGAGGGACAGCTCCTTGAGGGTAGCTTTCTCCCTGTTGATCTCATCCAACAAACTGTTGACATGTTCTGTCTTTGTTTGGAGCTCACTTCTTGTCTTTTCCATCTGGTCCTTTTCCTCTTTGATCTCTTCTTTCTCTTGTTCCATCAAGACAGTTTGCTTGTGGATGTCATCCATCAGTACCTCCATGTCCTGTTTGTCTTTCTTCATCCTGTCAGCCATTTGATCCAGATTTAGTCTGTCTTGTTCAAGCTGTACTCTTTGCATCTCTAGATCTTGCTTTTCCAAGTCAACCTGTTGTGTCCTTTGACTGGTTGCATCGTCTCCTTCGGTCAAAATCCTTGAGGAGACATTTGCCAAATCTTCCCAGAGGCTCTTTATGATTTCATTGTAGTTCTCCACAAGTATTTTCTTGCCATCAGCATCTGCAATCTGTTGTTCCAATTCATTCTGCAAACGTAAAGTTTTGTCCATGTCCTGGTTCAAATTGTCCATTTTCTTCTTCACATCCTCCAATGTCTTCTTGCCCAGACGCTGTAGTGTCAATATCATCGTCTGGACTGACTGCATTTCATTCCTGACTTGATTCTCTCTCCTCTGGAGCTCAGCTCCTTGTTCTTCCAGTTGGTCTCTGTCATTCAGAAGCTTTTGTATTTCTTGATCAATGTCAGATTTCTTCTGGCTCAGCTCTTCTTTCTCTTCATTGATGGCTTTCTGGGCAGCTTCCGCCTCTTGGTTCTTCCAGGCAACATTGTTCCTCAGAGTTTGGAGTTCATCTCTTTCTGCAAGCACCTTGTTCTTCATGGTTTGCAGCTCTTGGGTCTGTCTGCTGGCCTCCCTGAGCTGATCATCCAGCGCTTTTTCTTTCAAGAAAATCTCCTTCACCACAGCATCAAGTCTTTGTCGTTCTGATTGAACCTGGAGGGACAGCTCCTTGAGGGTAGCTTTCTCCCTGTTGATCTCATCCAACAAACTGTTGACATGTTCTGTCTTTGTTTGGAGCTCACTTCTTGTCTTTTCCATCTGGTCCTTTTCCTCTTTGATCTCTTCTTTCTCTTGTTCCATCAAGACAGTTTGCTTGTGGATGTCATCCATCAGTACCTCCATGTCCTGTTTGTCTTTCTTCATCCTGTCAGCCATTTGATCCAGATTTAGTCTGTCTTGTTCAAGCTGTACTCTTTGCATCTCTAGATCTTGCTTTTCCAAGTCAACCTGTTGTGTCCTTTGACTGGTTGCATCGTCTCCTTCGGTCAAAATCCTTGAGGAGACATTTGCCAAATCTTCCCAGAGGCTCTTTATGATTTCATTGTAGTTCTCCACAAGTATTTTCTTGCCATCAGCATCTGCGATCTGTTGTTCCAATTCATTCTGCAAACATAAAGTTTTGTCCATGTCCTGGTTCAAATTGTCCATTTTCTTCTTCACATCCTCCAATGTCTTCTTGCCCAGACGCTGAAGTGTCAATATCATCGTCTGGACTGACTGCATTTCATTCCTGACTTGATTCTCTCTCCTCTGGAGCTCAGCTCCTTGTTCTTCCAGTTGGTCTCTGTCATTCAGAAGCTTTTGTATTTCTTGATCAATGTCAGATTTCTTCTGGCTCAGCTCTTCTTTCTCTTCATTGATGGCTTTCTGGGCAGCTTCCGCCTCTTGGTTCTTCCAGGCAACATTGTTCCTCAGAGTTTGGAGTTCATCTCTTTCTGCAAGCACCTTGTTCTTCATGGTTTGCAGCTCTTGGGTCTGTCTGCTGGCCTCCCTGAGCTGATCATCCAGCGCTTTTTCTTTCAAGAAAATCTCCTTCACCACAGCATCAAGTCTTTGTCGTTCTGATTGAACCTGGAGGGACAGCTCCTTGAGGGTAGCTTTCTCCCTGTTGATCTCATCCAACAAACTGTTGACATGTTCTGTCTTTGTTTGGAGCTCACTTCTTGTCTTTTCCATCTGGTCCTTTTCCTCTTTGATCTCTTCTTTTTCTTGTTCCATCAAGACAGTTTGCTTGTGGATGTCATCCATCAGTACCTCCATGTCCTGTTTGTCTTTCTTCATCCTGTCAGCCATTTGATCCAGATTTAGTCTGTCTTGTTCAAGCTGTACTCTTTGCATCTCTAGATCTTGCTTTTCCAAGTCAACCTGTTGTGTCCTTTGACTGGTTGCATCGTCTCCTTCGGTCAAAATCCTTGAGGAGACATTTGCCAAATCTTCCCAGAGGCTCTTTATGATTTCATTGTAGTTCTCCACAAGTATTTTCTTGCCATCAGCATCTGCAATCTGTTGTTCCAATTCATTCTGCAAACGTAAAGTTTTGTCCATGTCCTGGTTCAAATTGTCCATTTTCTTCTTCACATCCTCCAATGTCTTCTTGCCCAGACGCTGAAGTGTCAATATCATCGTCTGGACTGACTGCATTTCATTCCTGACTTGATTCTCTCTCCTCTGGAGCTCAGCTCCTTGTTCTTCCAGTTGGTCTCTGTCATTCAGAAGCTTTTGTATTTCTTGATCAATGTCAGATTTCTTCTGGCTCAGCTCTTCTTTCTCTTCATTGATGGCTTTCTGGGCAGCTTCCGCCTCTTGGTTCTTCCAGGCAACATTGTTCCTCAGAGTTTGGAGTTCATCTCTTTCTGCAAGCACCTTGTTCTTCATGGTTTGCAGCTCTTGGGTCTGTCTGCTGGCCTCCCTGAGCTGATCATCCAGCGCTTTTTCTTTCAAGAAAATCTCCTTCACCACAGCATCAAGTCTTTGTCGTTCTGATTGAACCTGGAGGGACAGCTCCTTGAGGGTAGCTTTCTCCCTGTTGATCTCATCCAACAAACTGTTGACATGTTCTGTCTTTGTTTGGAGCTCACTTCTTGTCTTTTCCATCTGGTCCTTTTGATCTTTGATCTCTTCTTTCTCTTGTTCCATCAAGACAGTTTGCTTGTGGATGTCATCCATCAGTACCTCCATGTCCTGTTTGTCTTTCTTCATCCTGTCAGCCATTTGATCCAGATTTAGTCTGTCTTGTTCAAGCTGTACTCTTTGCATCTCTAGATCTTGCTTTTCCAAGTCAACCTGTTGTGTCCTTTGACTGGTTGCATCGTCTCCTTCGGTCAAAATCCTTGAGGAGACATTTGCCAAATCTTCCCAGAGGCTCTTTATGATTTCATTGTAGTTCTCCACAAGTATTTTCTTGCCATCAGCATCTGCGATCTGTTGTTCCAATTCATTCTGCAAACGTAAAGTTTTGTCCATGTCCTGGTTCAAATTGTCCATTTTCTTCTTCACATCCTCCAATGTCTTCTTGCCCAGACGCTGTAGTGTCAATATCATCGTCTGGACTGACTGCATTTCATTCCTGACTTGATTCTCTCTCCTCTGGAGCTCAGCTCCTTGTTCTTCCAGTTGGTCTCTGTCATTCAGAAGCTTTTGTATTTCTTGATCAATGTCAGATTTCTTCTGGCTCAGCTCTTCTTTCTCTTCATTGATGGCTTTCTGGGCAGCTTCCGCCTCTTGGTTCTTCCAGGCAACATTGTTCCTCAGAGTTTGGAGTTCATCTCTTTCTGCAAGCACCTTGTTCTTCATGGTTTGCAGCTCTTGGGTCTGTCTGCTGGCCTCCCTGAGCTGATCATCCAGCGCTTTTTCTTTCAAGAAAATCTCCTTCACCACAGCATCAAGTCTTTGTCGTTCTGATTGAACCTGGAGGGACAGCTCCTTGAGGGTAGCTTTCTCCCTGTTGATCTCATCCAACAAACTGTTGACATGTTCTGTCTTTGTTTGGAGCTCACTTCTTGTCTTTTCCATCTGGTCCTTTTCCTCTTTGATCTCTTCTTTTTCTTGTTCCATCAAGACAGTTTGCTTGTGGATGTCATCCATCAGTACCTCCATGTCCTGTTTGTCTTTCTTCATCCTGTCAGCCATTTGATCCAGATTTAGTTTGTCTTGTTCAAGCTGTTCTCTTTGCATCTCTAGATCTTGCTTTTCCAAGTCAACCTGTTGTGTCCTTTGACTGGTTGCATCGTCTCCTTCGGTCAAAATCCTTGAGGAGACATTTGCCAAATCTTCCCAGAGGCTCCCTTTATGAGTATATAGTTCTTTGTCACTTTGACTTTCTCGGTCATGTTTTCTTTTTTCTTGATTATATTTGGGTTCCAATGTCTCTGCTTGATGTCCTTCCATGTTGTCCTTCCCATTGTTTTGCTGTAATTCTCTCTTTGCGGTTGCCTCGGTCTTCCCTCCAGCAGCCCCTCCTTGTCTTCCTTGTACATCTTGCATGTTCCATGAGCCCATTTGATCTCCATCCTTTTCTCTCTGCAGCTTCAGAAACATTATCTCTAGTTCATCTCTTTCTTTCATGATCTTCTCGAGCCGCTGATCGACCTCTTTCATCTTTTTCTGTATTTTCCTCCTGAATGCACGTTTTTCCTGTTGAACAGCATTCCAGGTCTTTTTCACTGCTCTCTCATTTTTAAGGCTTATTCGAATTATCATTTTATTTTCCCTTCTCTTTTGCTCCAGCTCAGATTTCATCACCTCCACCATTCTCCTTTCCTGATCAGCTCTTTGTGATGTGGACTGCAGCTCCTGTTGTTGCTGTCGTATTTCTCCTTTCCACTGCTTTAGAGCAGACACAGTCTTGCTCAGTTTGTTCTTTACTTCAGTCTTTTCAGTTGCCATTGCTTTGAGACCTTCTCTTTGTCTCCCTAAAGAAACATTCACATTTTCAAATACAGTCACTTCCTTCCTCATGGTTTCTAAATGCCCGTGTATTTCCTCTTCGATGTTTTGAAGGTAAATGATGGAATCATTGATTTTCGACCTGTGCAGGAACACATCATCTTCCTTGCCGAAGCGTTCCACAGGTTGTGTTTCTGGATGCTGTTGTTCCGTTCGAATCTTCCATTCTTTGATTTGTTTCTTCTCCACAGCCAGCTCCTCTCGTTCTCGCTTCAGTTTTATTCTCAGCACCTCTAACTCATCCCTCTCCCTCATAGTTTTCGCCAGTCTTTGCTCCAGTTGTCTTTTTCTTTTCCTGGTTTCCTTTCTCAGTGTTTTCTTCTCCTGCTGTATTTCATGTAGCATTTCTTCACACTCAGCTTTCTTCCTCATGCTTTTTCTGAAAATCTGCTCACCGTCTTTCCTCTTTCTCTCCATCTCAGAGTTCAGCAGCTCAATTTCTTTCATTTGTCTTTTGTGTATTTGCATTGTGTTGTTCAGCTCTAGCTGCTGTCTTTCGATATCCTCCTTCAGAAGGCTCAGCTGCTGCTTCTCTGCTTCTGAAATCAGCAGTCTCGTGTCTGTTGAGCTGTCAGTCTTCACCAGCTCTTTCACCCTGTCTTCTGACAGTAGTTGGTCCTTTTCACCCGCTGGCTGGGGGATTTGCTGGCTGTCTTGGTTTGTCTGGTCCTCACGTTGCGCGGTCGGTTTGACCTCCTTGGGAGATTTGAAACCAGGTTGAAGTCCCAGAGTGGTGGTTTCGTGGTCTGTCCTTGTGGTTGCCCCTTGGTGGCTCTCTCCTCGGCTCTGGTATTGGCTCAGCTCAGCTCTCCTCTCCATCTTTAGGACGTCCGAGCTCTTCTCCATCTTGTGTTTTGTGATTGTGACTAAACGTGCGATGTCCTCCAGCTGGTTCAGTCTCATTTCGCTCTCCTTCACACTGAAATGCATGTCTTCGCTCATTTTCCCTATCTTTGCCGTCATTTTCTCCATTGTGCTTTTGAATCTTGCCATTTTTTCAAATTTTTCTTGAACATCCTGAATCTGTGCTTGTGTTTTCATTCTAAGGATTTCTAATTCGTCTCTTTCTCTCAAAGTTCTTTCTAACCTCCGATCTAGTTTTCTTTCCTTTCTTCTCTCAGCAGTTCTGTTGGATTTCATGTTTTTGGACTCTTCTTGTAAAGAGAGCTGCACCCCCCTCAGCAGCTCCTGGAAGTGCTTCATGTCGTGTAGAAATCCTTGTATTTCCCCATCATCTTTCTGTCGCTCTGCACCAGAGAAGCTGACTCCAGCTTCATTCTCTAGTTCCAGGTTGAGTGATTTAATGATTTGCTGCGTGGTGTGAACCTCCTCCATCACTCTTTGCATGTCAGTGCTTGGTGTCCCTCCGTCCACCTCTGTCTTTGAGGACTCTTCGCTTGGCCGTAGTGGTTTCTCCTTGTCCTGCTCGGTCCCTGCTTCTGCCACATTTTCAGTTACCCACACTGGGATTTCACGGATCGGCGTCTGACTCTGCAGGTGATTGATTTCTGTGATGAACATTTTGATCTCGTGATGTTTTTCCTGCATGTTCTTCATAGCGTACTGTATTTGATGTTTCATCTTCTCCTCCTGCTCCTTGAGTTTGGATATCTGCCGTTGCACTTCTTCTGTCTCGCTGGCGTTCATCATGACCTCTGTTTGATGGCCAGCAGTCGGTGGACCTTCCAGAGCGTGACTCTCAGAAGACTCTTGATGTGTTTCCATCTCTTTGGATGTACTTGGTGAAAAAGTATTTTTGAATCCAGTCTCTGTCAGCCTCCATTGTTTGACCCATGTTTTGATGGAAACCAGCTTGTCCTTTGTAGAAAATGAATACAGAAAATGTGTGTTAACAATTAAGGTAAATGATGAATCTTGGCCCCATCAAGGACTAGTCTGAGATGGATTCATCACAGTGGAGCATCCAGTTCGTGGAAGGACTCGGTTCAAACTACTGTGAGCTGCAGATTAACTGCTGGGAGCTCCTTGAAGGTTTCGTCCTGGAGCGTGGTGATGCTCTGGCTCCACAAACTGGGGATTTGATGGATTTGGACAATACAGCTACAGCAGAAATACAAGTACAGGTACAAGTACACTAGGGCTGGTCCCAAATATCCGAATATTTGGTCACTATGATGCGATCCGAATATTCTTCACCGCTCATTCCATACATGCACACCGAATCACGCCTACTCTGGGAGCATTTCCGTTGCTCCAGACAGTTTATCTGCTCCTTCATTACAAATAACTTACAGAAAATGAGGCTCATACATTGTCAGTCTGTTATCATTTAGTATCAGAGTTTATTTTGACTGTTTTTCTGTTTCTGAATCTCGGGGGCGATGCCCAAGCAATTAGTTACTTTCACTTCTGTCAGCAGACCTTCTCCCTCCAGACAGTCTGCTCTCTCCGTCCTCCAGTGTCTCTCTCTGGGCGTCTTTGTAGGCGGAGCTGATAGCTTTACACAGTCACTTCTCTAAAGTACCGTCCAACGTGTTTTGTCTGCTGCATGTGTATGCCAGCAGCTCGCACCCCCGTCACCCCCATCACCCCCGTCACCCCCCCAATCGCACACCGAATATTTGGATGATCGAAATTACCTGAGCTTGAATATTCGGAGGGCAAAAAGAGCTATTCTGACCAGCCCTAAAGTACAGGTACAGTCCGAACTGCTGTGACACAAGCACTAAAACAAACACTGTCTCTCTCTCTCTCTCTCTCTCTCTCTCTCTCTGTCTCTCTGACTCCCTCCCTCTCCTCCCTCTCTCTCTGTCTGCCTGTCTCTCCCTCCCTCTCCCCCTCTCCCTCTCTCTCTCTCTCTCTCTCTCCCCCCCCCCCACTCTCCCTCTCCCTCTCCCTCCCCCCCCCCCCCTCTCTCTCTCTCTCGTGGAGCTACAGACTCACCTTGCACTTCCTGATGTGCTCCCTGTTGGTGGCCACGTTCTCCCGGGTTCTCAGCGTTCCGTCCTGGGTCCAGCGGATCTCGGCGGCGGCTCGCTCCACGCTGCTCTTCATGTGGGCCAGGGTCTGGATGGAGGTCATGGTGTCGTCCAGCCGGCGCTCCACCTGCTGCAGCTCTGCTTCTGAGCTCCTCTTCTCCACCTCTGATTCCCGGCTCTTCTCTTCCCTCGGCTCTGCCCTCTTTCTTCTCATCGCTTCGCTCTGCTCTTCTCCTCCGTCGTGGACGTCCTGGAACGTGTCCTCCGGGCTGCTCTCTGTCCATCTCTCTGTCTGCTGTCCTCGTCCGGTGTGTTTGTTCATCTTTCCAGTCTCTTGCCTTTTCCTCTGGCTCTTTCGAATCATTTTGTTCAGTTCTTTTTTCTTCATTTCAATCTCACTGCTGATCACCTCCATGTCTCTGATCTTCCTCTTGGCGTCTTCCAGCTGGTCCTCGGCCTGCCGCCTGTCTCTCTCCAGCTCGTCTTTCTCAGTCTGGAGGTGGATTCTCATTCTTTCTATTGCAGCTCTTTCAGATTGGACGTCCTCTAACTTCTTCTGCTCTGTGTCGTCCAGGACGTCCCACAGTGTCTCCATCTCTTCCTGCAGTCTCCTGAGTTTCAGCTTCACGTTGTTGACTGTAGCTGAAGCTTTCTCTTCTGCCTGTCTCCTGCGGATCTCTGCGGCTTCCTGACTCTCATCTTCAGAAGCATTCTCCCGCCTCTGCTCGGCGCTTCGTAGCTTCAGGTTCAGGGTTTCTTTCATGCGCCGGATGAGATCTCTGTGCTGCAAAATATCTCTTTGATTCCTCTTTATTTCTCGCTGCAGGTTGACTATCGTTGTTTCTGTCAGTTCATTCATGTTCTTGATTTGAAGCATGACGTTTTTGTTTCGACCCATCAGGATGAGACCTGCAGAGAGCAGCCGGTCCGTCTCCGCCTGCCGCCTCTCGGTCTGCCTCGTCCGGGATGTTCCCGTCTCATACCGGACCGTCTCTAACCGGCGCCTCTCGCTGGTGGTGGGATGAAGAACTCGGTCTCGTCTCTCCCTCTCTCCCTGTATTTCCGCCTGAATTCTTGAAGCTTGTGTTTTTTCTTGATTGGCCACACATTTGTGTTCTTGGAGCTCTTCGGTGGTCTTCTGGATCTCCAGCTTCAGTCTCTGTATCAGTGAGTGTTGCTCATGTTTTTCTGTCGTCAGCCTGTCAATCTGCTGCTGCTGCTGGTGCGTCTGTATCTTCAGGCGTTGGATTTCGTCTCTCTGTTGTTGTGTCTCCTCCCACAGTTCTTCGATGTCCTCAGTTAATTCACTGGTCAGTTGCTTTTGTATTTTTATACTTTCACTCTTGGCTTTTTTGTTATCTTGCAGTTGCTTTCCCTCCATTTTCCTTCCACGGTCCAGGTCTGTCCTCTCTCGGTTATCTGTGTTCTGTTCAGGAAACAAACAATAGATTAATATGTAACGGTGGACAGCTCCCAGAAGACACTTCACAACACTTATAGCATGTTCCTCAGAGGCAACTGTACTGCTGATGGACATTACTGAGGTCATCACGAGACAAAATGTCCCCAACGTGATGACAGCAGGTACACCTGGACAGGTGAGGACAATTGAGGACCGATACACCTGGACAGGTGAGGACAGGTGAAGACAGGTGAGGACAGGTGAGGACAGGTATACAGGACACTCACAGAGGCCGTTAACCACACACACACACACACACACACACACACACACACACACACACACACACACACACACACACACACACACACACCTTAAGGCCATCTGGCGTTACCAAATGACCTCACATGCGTCTTTGAGGACCGTTGGATGAAACCCATCTACACAGGGGAAGAACATGGAAACTCCACACAGACAGTAGACTGGTTTGTTGCATTGCTGCCACTCTTATCCTGAGACCTGCTGATGAGGAAGTGCGACTGTTTTCCACTGAACTGGTAAATTAATGCTCTAATGATTTAACGTTTCCAGTTCAACAGGTTATGAGGTGGTTTTTTTAATGATGCTGTTATTTTGAAAGGGGGACCAGCCACCACCTCCGCTAGTTCTGTTTCCTGTGGCTAACGCTAAACTGCAACACAGGAGCAAGAGGTGTATTGAAAGAGGAAGGTGCGCTATTACACGACCCTCTGTAGGACGTTACTGGCTGCTTCTCTGCAAAACAGTAAAGTGACGTGTGTGATTTGTGCACACCGTGCACGAGTGTGTGTGAATGTCTGCCACTGAAGAGAGAGACGGTTCCACGGTGTGTCCTCATTCTCCCTCTGTGGAGGACAGAGGATGGCCTGGGGTGTTTCAGCAGCTGGATGAATGAGAAGGAGGCGGAGTCTGTTTTTCTTTTTTTAATTGCAAGAATGATCAAAAATACAAACACATTGGCATTTACATTTCTACAAAATCACTGACATAATCCACGGCACATTAAACACACACACACACACACACACACACACACACACACACACACACACACACAGTTACATTGCATCAGACATCATCAAATAGTTGTACATCTTCAAATGCTTTGAGAGGAGAAAGTGCATTTTTACTTTTCATACATTTAAGAGATTTTCTGGAGTTTTCCTTGAGCTGTCGCTTGAACACAGTGAACATCGGCTTTATCTTTTTATATCTGCATGAATGAACAAAGTATTTTGAGAGTAATATCAGGTTGTTTACAATTCTTTTAATTGAAAGTCCTTCAGGATAACACCAAGGATAATACTGTCCCGTGTTAAACTGTCCTGCCGAAGTTGGAACTGATTCAGTCGTTTCAGGATCACATTCATAGAAAGTCCAGTTGTTTTGGTTAGTATTGAATCTCACGCTCAGCAGCTCCCCAGATGGACAAATTCCATTCAGGACTTTAAAGTGTTCCTTCTTTTGTTTTAGGAATAACAGGGAATTTTTAGTATTCGGTTCTTATTTTTTAATTTCATTCATAGGAAACTTTGAATGATTGCATTCCTGATTGATTTTACTGGATATTAGCAATTGTTTAAATTTTTCCGAAGGGTTTTGTTTGGTATTGTTTATTCTATAAAATGTTGTTTAGAATTTTCTTCGATGGTAAACTGGGTGAAAGTAGCTCGCCAGTTCAGTATTTTCTATTAGATGTTTAACAGTTTGAGGGATTTCATTGCACACCTTTTTAAATTCAGACTTTCTGCATGTTAAGTTGTAGGTGTGACAAAGATCTTCAGAAGATAGCCATTTACCACTGTTGTCCAGTAGGTGGCATACTGACTCTATTGCTTTATCCATCCAGTGCTGTAAAAAGAGAGATTTCCGATTACAAAGTACATATCTGTTGTTCCTTAAAGGCGTGTGGTGTAAAGTTATGGTTGAACATGAGCTTCCACCTTAATGGAACATGTTTATGAAATGAGAATAACTTCACTGGTAGTTTATCAGTGTTGAAATCTCAAGGAGAAACTTGATCCCACCCATTTTCATAAATAAACTCTCTAGAGACAAAACCAGATACTATGTTTTCAGATATGAAAGTTTTTAACCGTTTTGTTTTCAGAACTGTGTTTAAACACACAGAATCGATTGCCTGCAGGCCTCCTTCTACATATTCTTTTAGTATTTCAGATTTTTTTTAATGTAGTGAACTCTGTTATTCCAAATAAAATAAAATTTATTTGGTTTATGACTTTAATTGACTTATCTGGTATTGACATGGAATATGCAGGGTAGACACATCTAGCTAAAGACTCCATTTTGGTCAAATAAGTTCTATCTGAAACCGTGAGGTCTCTTTGTGAACAGGAATTCAGTTTTGATTTGCAGTGAGAGATTTTGTCTTCAGTGTTTAACTTTGCATTTCTCCCATTTTGAAGGAGCTTCACTGGCTGCCAGTCTCTTATAGAGTTAACTTTAAGATTTTGGTTTTAACTTTTCGGGCCTTGCACGACCAAGCTCCTTCTTATATCCACAACCTGCTCCAGGTCCCCTGTGATGATTTTAAGGTCTGCTGACCACGATCTCTTAAAGGTGTGGCGTACCCGGTTTCAGACCAGAGGAGCCTGATCTTTCCAGGCCGTTGCTCCCAGGCTCTGGAGCGATCTCCCGCTCTCTCTCCGCTCGGTTGTGTCTGTTGACGCTTCTAAGACACAACTCAAAACCTTCTTATTCTCTCAAGCATTTGCTTAGTTTTTCGAGCCTGTTTTGATCTCATTTTTAGTGTTGTTTATTTATCTATGTGTATTTAATTGTTGTCTTATTTATATATGCTGCGAAGCACTTTGTCGCTTTTTGTCTGTGAAAGGTGCTATATAGATAAACTTTACTTACTTACTTATCACTTATATTTTCATCTTTAGTTAAATGAATCCCCAGATATTTAACACAGGATTTAATGGGTATATTGTCTGCTTCTGCAGGATGACACTCACGTATGGCCATTAGTTCACATTTACTGCCATCCAGTGTCAGTCCAGACGCTTCAGAAAAAAGATCAGTCAGTTTCAACACATCAGGGATTTGGGAACACTTCACGTACCAAGCAGGCCCGGTTTGGCCCATCCCCTCACAAATACCACAGAGGGGTAGGTCCAGCAGTCCAAAAGCTCTTACAGGTAATATCTGAATGTGGAGAGTTGTGAAAGAGGGCTGTTCTGGTTTGGACCAAACGAACGGAGCTCAGAAAGTAGTTTGAGCCCTGTCCGCCATCTTGCCGGAAGTCCTATGAGGAGGCGGAGTCATGTACGTCTCAGTAGGCTGGATTGCTGCTATAGATTTAACAGATGATGATGAGGATGATGAGGATGCAGATGTGCCTTCGTTTAGCTAAAATCTGGTTGAAAATCTTTGTCCAGGCCTGGGTTTCCATTATCCGGTAATTACCGGACTTTGACCGGTAAAATCTGCCGAAGTCCGACATATTTTAACACCACCGGTCAAAATGTCCGGTGAAAAATATTCCCTCCAAGCTCAATTTTATTTTGAATATTCCCTCCAAGCAAAAATTGAATTCAAAAAGGCAATTTCCACGTAATTTTATTAAAAAACAACAACAATAAAACCCCGAATTTTATCTTTTATGAATGAGCGTGGTCTATGTGGGAAAAAACTCTTTTTCAGGCGGAACTAAACTTGTAGCACGTGTTTCATTCCTCCGACAAAGCGCGCAGCACAACAACAGTACAGGGAGACACGTGGAAACAGGCGAAACTTAAAGACTTTTTTACTAAACAAAACAGTTCAGAGGAGAACGGGCTGGGTACCGTTTAACGGTACCTCAGTGGTACCGACCAAAAAACTTCGGTATATACTGGTACCGAACAAGAAACGTGCGTATGGGTATCAGTGTCGGTTCTTAAAGCGGCAGCGCGTCAATAAACGTGCGTGGAAACGATGGTTCAGTTCTTCTCTTTTACTGAAAAAACGCTGCATCACATCATTGAACATGTCACCAGGTCTTGCGGCTCACACTCTTTCTAACAGCATGCAGAGAGCCTGCAGCCTGCAGCCCTTCTTCCTCTGTGGTGTCTGTGTCAAATAAGGTTGAACATGCAAACAGCACCCCTAGTGGCAGGAAGTGTAAATGCAGTCATGGCGTCGTCGGTGCGCTTTGAAGGCAGGTACCGAAAAAAATCACCGTTCAGGAACCGGTACCGTAGGTGAGGTATCGAAAAAGTACTTGTACCTGAAAAATATATAGCAGTACGCAGCCCTAGTTGGAGCCCTATAGAGCGCAGATGTCATAGCTGCTGTCAAGTGCAGATCCTGACTGTCGTTATTGGGGAGCTGTCCGGGACGCCGCTGTCTGACTCCTCCTCACTGACACACTGCAGGGCTTATAGTCAGTTTCTGTTAACAGTCCACTCAGGTTGGGACAACTTTACTTTGAAGATAGAACAAATGTTTGTAGGACCAAATTATTTATGTTTTTAAATCGCTTTTTGTCACGACAAAGTTTACATCTATTGAAAATACACCCCCACTTAATAACAGAATAGATTTTTGTTACAGGCTTGCTTTGCAGGTGAGTAGACTTTCCACACCAGCGCATTCCGCCAATGCAGAAGTGAACTAACGCCGCTCGCCACTTGCAGTGTAGGCGGACAGAACAAGCGCCCCTCGCCACCATCCGCCACTGGATCATACCCCTCCGTTTGGAGTGAGCCTCGGAAGAGTCTCCGTTTGGAGGGGTGAACAGCCCTCCTTCTGGGCCCTACCCCTCCGTCATGATGACAATCAGGACACTCCCACCCCTCCACGAGAACGCGCAAAACGGAGGGGTAGGGCTAAGAGGTGAAATGGTATTCAGCTAAATTATATTTAACTTTTCCTTGGATGGTTGGGCTTTGTATTTTTCTACTTTTCTTTCTACGTTTTTTGCTGCTGCAACCCTGCAGTTTCCCCATGCAAGACAAATAAAGGACTTTCAATTCAACTCAGTTCAATTTGCATGACTCCATGCAGCTCCTCTGAATTTGTCTTATCTGTGTAATCACTAAACATCACAGTCAATTTGAGCTTGAAGTCTGTTTTCTGTGGAAGCAGTAAAACACTTTGACCGGGAATCATTTTGGATAAAGCCGTCTAAGCTCTGAGCAGTCGTTGGTAATTCTGTTTTCCATTACGGTCAACATTATTGATGCAGTTTGAAAATCCACCACATCTGTGAATTTGATCCATTTTGACTTGAGCACGTTTGTGTCTGATGCTTCATTTGTGAGCGACTGTCAATAAAATGAGAAGTTGGAATTTGAAATGTTTCAGACTGAATTAGCGTTTCGGTCTTTTCAGGAATGAACAGGAAGCCGACGGCAGCAAGACGAAGTTCAATGAATGCAACTCACCGCCGCCTGTGGCTGTCCCCTCTGAGGACCGGGGCTGGAGCCGGAGCAGGAAGCAGGAAGCAGGAAGCAGGAGGAAGCAGCCACAGCAGGCCGAAGACGGATGGAGAACAGTCTTACCTGTCCTGGTTCTGCCGTTCCACACAAACATGAGGAGAAACTGAGAGTCAACACACAGCGGTATCTCCTCACACACACTGCAGTGGGCCGGACAGATAAGGGGGTGGACAGGAGGTGTGTGTGTGTGTGTGCTCAGATGATAAGGCACTGAGACTTCTACAAACTGTTCCTCACTTCATGAAAGGAAAATAAAAAAATAAACAGATCAATAAATTCCTCCTGCGACTGTCGAGTGAAGATCTGGAAAAGACAAACTGGAGCAGCTGCAGCGCCCAGAACCGGGCCGTCCTGAGGACGAGCTCCTCTGGGAAGCTGGGGGACGCTTTATTGAAGACACACAAAATACTCAAGAAACAAATAGATTCTGTTTACATGCGTCTCCGTCCTCTCTGTCCCGCGAGGCGCCGAATGAACTACATTAAATGTTTCTTCTTTTCATTCGAGCTGTTCACTCCTCAGAAGAGTCCTGCTGCATTCCTCCTTTCTCTTCACTAGTGACCAGGAGACAAGACAGAAGTCAAAAATCGGTAGAAAAGACTAAAACAGGCATAGAAACGAGGACAGTCAAAACTGGGCCTAAGAGGAGAAAGAGCACTGTTCACTGGAGTCCAAATCTCAAAACACCAGGGGTGTAACGATAGAAAATGAGGCTCAAACATCGTCAGTATGTTATCATTTAGTATCAGAGTTTATTTACTTTTTTACTGTTTTTGGCAGTGCCCCAATGATTAGATACTTTCAGATAGATAGATAGATAGATAGATAGATAGATAGATACTTTATTGATCCCAAAGGGAAATCTAAAAGGCAGTCTGTGCTCACATTCACACTTAAAATGCATTCCAGGATTAAAATAAGTAAAAATATTTAAAAACAATAGATTACACAGTACAGTACCAAGGAGTTAAAAACACTGAAGAGCCTTACTCAACATGCCCCGCTCTCCGGCCTGAGATGGCGGAGTGGTTCAGTCTGATGGCCCGGGGCACAAAAGAGTTCTTTAGTCTGTCTGTGGAGCAGGTCCATGAGGGACCGAGTCCTCGCTGAGCTCCTCTGCTGGAGAACACTGAGTGCAGGGGGGGCCTGGTTGGACAAGATGTTCTTTATTTATGCTGAAGTCCTCTGTTCCACCACCTTCTCCACAGAGTCCAGGCTCAGTCCAGACAGAACCAGCTCTCCTGATGAGGCGGTCCAGCCTCTGAATGTCCCCCTTCCTGGCACTGCCCCTCCAGCACACAACCGCATAGAACAACACACTGGACACAACGGACTGATAGAAAACATGTGGCAGCTGTGAGCAGAGTTTGAGGGAGGAGAGCCTCTGCAGGAAGTACATCCTGCTCTGCCCCTTTTTATAAACTGTGTCCATGTTCTGTGCCCAGTTCAATTTGTGGTCCAGGTGGAGTCCCAGGAGCCTGTATGAGGGCACCACCTCCACCTCTGCTCCACTGACGGTGACAGGACGGGGGAGGAGGGCACCCGGCGGAAGTCCAGCACCTCCTCCTTGGTTTTAGAGGTGTTCAGCTGGAGCATGTTTATGGAGATAATTTTGTGTCTTTATTATTCAATCAATCAAAAAAGGTTTTGCAAACAAAAAAGAGAGTTGAGACCGAAAAACATAAAGTTGCAATCAAAAAATAAAAGTTCAATCAAATAGAATAGATCTGAGAACAAAATTATTTAAGTGGCAACCCCACCAATTTTTTTTGACATCAAAACAGAAAAAAAGTTTTGGTTTTGAATTAAAAAGTTTTGGTTGTAAATCCAAAGGTTTTGCTTGCGAATCTGACTGAACCCAGTGGGCGGGGCCAACACTGGTGGAAGAGAGAAGAGCTCCTATTGGTCGCTTTGACCTGGCTCCTCCACCGCCTGTCTCTGCGCTGCTGCTGCTGCTTCTGCACTCGGTAAAGGCCAGGACACACTACAGGATTACTGCAGTTGTCCATGCCCGAGCCATGGGCCGAATTCTGTCCCGGTTTTCTCCTCCCAATTGAAGCCGCCAAAGGTCTGATTGTCAGGAGTATGTAAATGAGTTCGGGTCCGATCTTCCTGTAGTGTGCCGTGTGTTCCCAGAGATTTTTTTTCCAATCGGAGCCGCTCTGGTGGCGTTGGAAACCGAGATCGTAGATAATGAACATGTTTAATATTTCCGATCACAAATCCTGTGGTGTGTGGTGCCCCGACAGACCATCAGCTCCCAGCCGACCTGTCCACACCCTCAGAATAAAGCTCCCTGATTGGCTGAACAGCTCCGTCTCACAGAGGTGTTGGAAAAAAAAAATCCCCCCTCAGCTGTCAGAGCTGGAGACATGAGGTGTGTTCAGGATGGCAGAGCCAGAGGTGGGCGGAGCTAGACGAAGCAGACGGCGCAGCCGTGGGGCGGAGTTATCAGTCTGCCTCCAACTCAGACAACCCTGTGTTCTCCATGTTTGTGTTTCTCATGACTCCACCGTGGGGGGTGTTTACAGGCCTGGCGTCCGGGGGTCAATTAGGGGGGCCCCGGCCTGTGCCTCCTTGCCCCCCCCCCCCCCGGCTGTCAGAGGGGTAATTTTTTTTCTTCTTAAAAACAAAAGAATTCATAATTTCTTTCGTGTGTCACATTGTGTTCATTCATATTCAGTTAACTGAATTAAATAAAATTTAAAAAACAAAATAATTTAAAGTTACGTTTTGGCTTCTGTCATGTGACGGTGCGCTGCTGCAAGTGCGGACCGGCGTCAAGGGGGGGGCAGACTGCCTCGCCCCTTCAGTCAAAATATAGTATTTCATTAAAAAAATTAAGTTTTCAGTTTATTATGTGCTTAAAAAAAAAACAGAAAACTCCGCTGGCTTGGTCAAATCAATATGAAGTGTTGGGCTATTCAAACCCCCCCCCCCCCCCAAAAAAAAAAGCAGAGTCCAGCTCTACTAAAGGTGAGAGCTGCTTATTTTATTATTTGTTTTGTTACTATTTGTGCTTTTTAGCAGTGTGGTTAATGATCATATGTTGTTAGACATGGTAGAACAGGCCTCTGATCTGTGGATTCTGTTTTGGTGTTGCTCCGTTACTGTTTTTTTTTAAAAGCCAGAGCTCCTAAACTCAGTAGTGCAGAAAATGATTGGTTATTCCTCAATAACTGTATCGCTCCTGGATGAACTGGATTTCGTTCAGACCCAAACCCAGATCTGGTTCACTCATCTGCAGCTCGCCAGTCCTGCAATAATCCCAATGTTTTAATTCATCTCCATTAATAACCATCACGGAAGAATAGGAAATATTGGAAAAACAACTTTCTGAGGACTTGGACGTATAATGAAACTTTTTCCTAATCAATGCTAAACACGTTTTTATCCTGGTCTAAACCATTCACTCTGGGGACAAAAAATGATTTAAGCTATTTGGTGATTTAAAAAAAAAAGTAGCTTGTTTTTTTTTTTTCCAACATTATTTTTATTAAATTAAATTCACAAATAACATCTCACAGTACACAGACAAAAAAAATTGCCCTCATATCAGAGAAAGCATTGAGGGCAGCTACATTACTGTCATTATCATCATTGTCTAATGTCCAATCACCCTTACTTTACAAACCAGATCTGTGTAACATCAGTTAGTGCAAAACAGAATATATGAACTGTAAATATAGTTAGTGAAAAAGTAGCTTGTTTGTCACAGATTGCTATAACTTATTTCTATACTGTTCCTCTCTGGAGTGGGACGTAAAAAAAAAAAAAATAACCACACATGAATAAGCTAAATTATTATCAAATACGAGCGTAAATTATAAGAAAATCACGGCAAACTACATATGTTCCCCTCGTCTGTACTGTACCATTTCAGCTTTCTGACAGTTAACACTCCGTGCTGCGCGCGCACTGGGGGGGGGGGGGTTCACTTATTATTAATAGTGGAGATTGAAGTAAACACAGGACTGAAGGGAAACCGCCCAAAGTCATGTTTGACTCTGCGACATTTGGAAGAGCGAGGAGCCGATTCTCTGATGAAGAATCTTCTAGTCTGCTCCACAGGACTCCACACACTAGAAGATCAGGAGAGGAAGATCTGGTGCGATCTGTCCTCCGTTGTCTTCCAGTGTGTGGTCTCTGAATAGGGGAAGATTGAAAAAAGCCTGTAATGTGTCCTGGCCTTTACCGAGTGCAGAAGCAGCAGCAACAGCGTGGAGACAGGCGGTGGAGGAGCGAGGTCAAAGCGACCAATAGGAGCTCTTCTCTCTTCCACCAGTGTTGGCCCCGCCCACTGGGTTCAGTCAGATTCGCAAGCAAAACTTTTGGATTTGCAAGCAAAACTTTTTAATTTGCAAGCAAAACTTTAGAATTCAAAACCAAAACTTTTTTCTGTTTTGATGTAAAAAAAAAAAATTTGGTGGGGTTGCCACTTAAATAATTTTGTTCTCAGATCTATTCTATTTGATTGAACTTTTATTTTTTGATTGCAACTTTATGTTTTTCGGTCTCAACTCTCTTTTTCGTTTGCAAAACCTTTTTTGATTGATTGAATAATTAAGACACAAAATTATCTCCATACATGTTCCGCCTGCACCAGCCCTCAAAGTCCTTCACCAGGGCTCTGTACTCCCCCTCCTCACCCCCCCTCACACATGCCACAACAGCAGTGTCATCAGAGAACTTCTGCACGTGGCGTGTGTCGGAGTTGTTCTGGAAGTCCGAGGTGTATAGGGTGAAGAGGAGGGGCGATCGCACTGTTCCCTGTGGCACTCCAATACTACAGGACTGAGATGTAGACTGTTGACCTCCCATCCTGACCAACTGTGGCCTGTTGTTTAAATAGTCCATAATCCAGTTCACCAGGTGAGGGTCCACATCCATGCTGCTGAGCTTCTCCTGGAGCAGCCAGGGCTGGATTGTATTAAAGGTCTTCGAGAAATCAAAAAAGAGCAGCCTCACAGCACATCCACCCACGTCCAGGTAGGAGAGTGCACGGTGTAGGAGATAGAGCACCGCATCCTCCACTCCCACCTTCTCCTGGTAGGCAGACTGGAGTGGGTCCCCCCTACCCTGTACCTGTGGTCGCATGAGCTGCAGAACCAGTCGCTCCAGCATTTTCATCACGTGGGATGTAAGTGCAACAGGTCTGTAGTCCTTCAGCTCTCTGGGGCGGCTCTTCTTAGGTACAGGGACAATGCAAGATGTTCTCCACACTGAGGGGACCCTTCCCAGGCGCAGACTCAGACTGTAGACATGGTGTAGAGGGACCGCCAGCTCCTCAGCACAGACCTTGAGGAGCCTTGGGCTGATGCGATCCGGTCCTGCTGCCTTCCTGAGGTGGAGTTCAGCTCCATCCTCACCTGGTCCACCGATATAGTAGGGAGGGAGGAAAGGGGTCCTGGGATATGCACAGGGAGAGACTGAGGTGCCCCTGGTCGGAGGAACCTCCTGGGTGGAGGAGGGCCGGAGACTGGGGAGGGACTGAACCGGTTAAAAAATATGTTCAGCTCCTCAGCCATCTGGGGGTCAACGCCCCCCAGACTGCTCTTACTGCCACAGCCTGTAAAGGTTTTCATGCCATTCCAGACTTCCCTCATGTTATTGCCCTTCAGTTTGTTCTCCAGCTTTTTCCCATAAGCCTCCCTAGCCTTGTTCAGACAGGTCTTAATCTCCCTTTGTGTCCCACGTCTTCTCTCATCATCCCCACCATAGAATGCACACTTTTTCCTGTTCAGAGCAGCCTTCACATCACGGGTAATCCATGGCTTGTTGTTAGCGTAGCACTTCACAGCTCTGAGAGGCACCACTGAATCCACACAAAAGTTCAAATAGTCAGTCACAACATCCACTGGCACCTCAATATCCTCTCCATGAGGGTCTACAAACACACTCCAGTCAGTAGTGGCAAAACAGTCTCTCAGTTCCTCCTCTGCACTGGGAGACCACCTCCTGACCTGTCTGGTGGTAGAAGCCTGCCTCTTCACAAGGGGAGTGTAAGTAGGCTGCAGGTAGACAAGATTGTGGTCTGATTTGCCAAGAGGAGGCAGAGGGAGTGCTGAATATGCATCCTTAGTGCTTTCATATAACAGATCAATTGTCCCATTTTCCTTGTGGGACAGTCAATGTATTGATGGAACGACGTGAGGGTATCCTCCAGAGTCACGTGATTAAAATCCCCAGATATGATGTAGAGTGCATCGGGATGTTGTGCTTGAAGTGTCGTTACAGTGTTGTAGATTGTTTCCCGCGCCATCTTTGGGTCGACCCTCGGTGTGATGTAAACACAGAGCGTGATGACATGTGAGAACTCACGTGAGACGTAGTAGGGTCGGATGCTAACGGCTAGCAGCTCCAGATCAGGGCAGCAAATGATAGATTTAATTGTCAGATGGTTTGGATGACACCATCTTCTGTTAGCGTACAGAATGAGACCACCTTTGCTTTTCCTGCTGGCGACAGGGTCCAGGTTCGCGCTCACAAAGGAAAAGCCGGGTAAGTCCACGTTAGCATCTGGTAGGTGTTGTGTTAGCCAGGTCTCCGTGAGGAGAATCAGACTACACGCCCTGTAGGTGTGTTGGTTCATGATCAGTGCCAGAAGTTTGTCAGATTTATTGGACAGAGCATTCACATTCCCCATTATGATCGCTGGTACGGGTGATTTAAAGCACTTCTGCTTGATGGTTTTAGCTTCCAGTTTCGCTCAGATGGCATTTACCGGGCTGAACATTGCCCCTCAGTGCCAGTAACTCCTCTCTCGAATATATTAGCCTACTCATGTTGACTGTATGAGTAGATCGGGTGAAAGAGTCCATAGAAAACCATAGAAAAAACAACATAAAGGGTCAGCAACACACACCGAGCTAACAGACGTGCAGCCCTTCTCACGCAGGTGCAATACATTTCATTCCTGTTGAGCAGCAGACCACCAGGACTGGAGCAGGAAAGACCTACAGACACTACAGTCTGAAACCTTCAAACCATTTGATCTGCAGAAAGAAAAGCTGTGAATCGATTCCAGTGGTTTGATTGAAGCAAAACACATGGATGAGGATTAAAGTTCAGCTGTTTAATTTAGTGAGGATGAAAAGATTGATGTGGAGGCAGGATGGACAAAGGCTGTGTCTGACCCGAGACATCACATGGGACTGGAAAGGACATCAACATCCATCCATCCATTTTCAACCTCTGTCCGGTCCGGCAGCAGCAGTCTAAGTAGAGATGCCCAGACTTCCTGTCCCCAGACTTCCTGTCCCCAGACTCTTCCTCCAGCTCTTCCTGCAGGATCCCAAGGCGTTCCCAGTCCAGCTGAGAGACATAGGGCCAATCCCATTTTTCTTTCTAGCCCTCCCCCTTGGCCCTCCCCCTTTGAAACGGAGTGCCAAGGGGTAGGGCTGAAAGTAAACCCCTCCGAATTGGAATACCCCTTCGACAATCACGTACGTCATCAGTAGTCGCCGCTGCCGATGACGGAAGCAGATGCGACAATTGTTTGCTGAAGAATGTTTTCCTAACATTTTCAAACTTTACTCATTGAGAAAATACTTAAATTTATGAACTTCTTTCGTTGCGGACGCCGCCATCTTGCCGATCTTGCATGTCTGGTGGCCGGTGGCGAAGGGCAGCGGCGGGAGCACTTGTTTTGTCCGCCTACACCGCAAGTGGCGGGTGGGGTTAGTTCACTTCCGCATTGGCGGGGACGCTTGCTTCCACACCCGCGCATTCCAGGCAGGCAGTGTTGAAGAAACCAGTTTATTGAAAATAATCTTCTATCTGTTGTGTTTGGAATGCGCCTGGCATGCACGGGTGTGGAAACGAGCGCCCCCGCCAAGGCGGAAGTGAACTAACCCCGCCCTCCACTCGCAGTGTAGGCAGACAAATCAAGTGCTCCCGCCGCTACCCTTCGCCACTGGCCACCAGCCTTGCAAGATCGCCACTGGATCATACCCCTCCGTTTGGAGTGAGCCTCGGGAGAATCTCCGTTTGAAGGGGTGAATAGCCCTCCTTCTTGGCCCTACCCCTATGTCAAAATGACAACTGGGACACTCCCACCCCTCCACGTGAACGCACAAAATGGAGGGGTAGGGCCAAGGGGGAGGGCTACGGGGTGAAATGGGATTCAGCAATAGTCTCCCGAGCGTGTACTAGGTCTTAACTGGGATCTCCTCCCAGTGAGACATGTCCGGAACTCGGGACGGTGGGAGTTAACGGGCGGTGGGAGTTAGCGGGACGATGGGAGCTAGCGTATGATGGGAGCTAGCGGGACGTTTCTGCTGTGAGCTTCCTCAGAGGAGCTGCTGTCTGAAGCTCTGGTCTTGCAGCTCTGCTTCCTCCACTCAGCTTCACGGACTAAATGCCTTTTCTTGTCTGCAATAGTTCAAACAAGCGTCGACAGCATTCTGACTGCAGAAGAAAAAATTGAGTTCTCATAAAAAAGAAACAAACGTAATTTCTAATGGAATTATATTTATTGTGATGAAGCATTAAAAAAACAATCAACCAAATCATAAATGTCCTCATAGTTTGTGCATAGAACATTTACCTGTTTTCAATCTCACCTGCAGATTTCTATCTTCATCTAAAATGTAGCCCACTACAGTGTCAAGTGGTGACCCCGGGCTGACCCCAGGTCAGCACGTTACAGACTAAAGGTCAGATATTGTACTCTCCAGTGTGTCAGTGACTAAAGACCATCAGACAGCCACAGACCGTCAGCCACGCTACACCGGCTGCTTTCACTGCTTAGCTAAGCTCTCTGGCAGCAGTGGGGGGCCATCCTGTTTGGACGGGGGTCTCTGGAGGGACGCACACAGTGAGGGGGGGTCCAGAGGATCCAGAGGACGCTCAGTGGCGTCTGGGGAGGGGGCAAAAAGAGGAGAAGGTGGAGACGTTCCGTCATCCACATAGTGTAGTGTCACCACTGAGGGGCAGCTGCTGTGGACGGTGGAGGTCCGTCCGTGGCGGCGCCTCTGGTCCCCCTGGTCCTCCTGGTCCCCTTGGTCCCCCTGGTTTCTAGTCCTGCCAAGTACCTTCAGACCCTCTACATCCAAGCCGGGGTAGGAACCCGACTCGCTCATGGTCTGGAGGAGTTTGTTCAGGCTGTCGGAGGTCTTGCTGCTCCAGCGCTGCCCCCCCGGCCCCACCTGGCCCCCCTGGCCCCCCCAGGCTGCCTGGCAGAGCAGCTGGGTGTGCTGCCTCAGCTGGGCCAGCTCCCGGTCGGTGGCGGCGTTCTGCTTCAGGAGCTCTTTGGTGCGCAGCGTGATGGCCAGCAGCCCCGACTGCTGCAGGATCTCGGCCGTGTTGAGGAAACGCCGCTGGCGGGCGCTGGAGCCGGCGGTGGCCGAGTGGCGGGCGCTGGAACCGCCGCCGGCCGGGTGGCGGGGGCTGGTGGCCGTGGAGGAAGGCAGAGACGAAGACGGAGGCGAGGAGGATGAGGGGGAGTCCGACAGAGAAGGGGGTGACGGCGTCTGGGAGCTGGAGATGGAGGGGGAGCCCACGCAGTCGCGGCCGGAGCTCTGCGGCCGGGCGGCGCTGGAGAACCGGACGCCGCTGCTCTGGACCGGGTCCTGAGACCGGCTCTGCAGGTCGCTGGTGGTTGACACCAAGTCCCACTTCTCCTCCTCGGTGCACACCCTTTTGCTTTGGCTCTGGCCTTCACCTCCACTCTCCTTGGCCCCTTTGGCCCATGTGGGCCCCTTGGTCTCATGGGAGTCCTTTCGAGGGTGGGGGGCGATGCGAGGGTAGGAGTTGAGGATGGGCAGGTAGGAGCTCCTGCTGCCGTGGCCCTGTCTGCTGCAGCCGCCGCCTTTCTTGGGGGGGTTCTGCGGCGAGGGCTGGCCAGGTGGAGGCGTGGGGGCGGAGGACTGGGGGGCGGAGGCGGCCGGCTGCTGGATCAGGAGCAGCTGAGTCTGGGGCTTGTGCCAGCCCCCGGTCCAGGCCAGGGACCCGTGGAGGAGCTCCGGTGCAGACTGTCGCCGAGAGGCCAGGAGTTTGAGCAGCAAATGCAGAAAAGAGAGAAGAGGAAGATGGAGAGGAGGTGAATGTCACAGAGAAGAACGGAGCAGGACAGACGGATCAAGACGCTTCAAACCCAGAAACTAGACCTGATCCATGGTTTAGAGCGACAGACGGCGTCCAGAGAGCCCCGGTCAAACATCTGGAGACCTGAGTACTGAGTCTGCTGCAGAAATAAAGAATCCCTCAGCTTTCCAGCCTGCCCCCCCCCCCCCCTGCTCTGGTGAGGCTATCCCCCCCCCCCCCCCCCCCCCCAGAGTGTTTCTGGCCGCTCTGCCTTCCCGGTGACGGAGCTCAGCTCGCTGCCTTCAGGCTGCAGCCAGAGGAACAGGAACAGGAAGTGAGCGTCTCACCGGTTTGACCACCAGGTTTTTGAGGACGTAGACGGGGGGCGGGTCTCCATACGGACTCCGCCCAGCGTTCGCGCTCCTGCCATTCAGGTTTTTGCCATTTTCTCGGACAGGTCTGCTCCGGCTGCTGCGCTGGTCATCGGAGCTGGCCTCTGAGCGGCGGGGGCCATGGTGGGGGCCACGGCGGGGGCCACAGGAGAGAAAGACAACCCATATCACAAGGCTTGTCTCCGTCTTCCTGTTTGAGACACAGCGTGTCCACACAGCTCACCTGAGTATCCCGAGTCCTTCTCGGAGTCCCTGTCGCGGTCCCGGAGCAGCGCCGGCTGCCGTCCTCCCTGAGACGCCTGCAGGGCGCTGCTGTTACTCTTGTCTTTGGCGGTCTTGGACGTGCTGTAGGGGGCGCCCTCCCTGAGATGTCCCTGGTCCCTCGGCATGACCAATCTGTCAAAAGGCAGAATAATTGAAATGGAAACCTGTGCCGTCGAAAAACCCAGGGTTTCCCTCAGTGCTTTACAGGCCTGGCGGGCCGCCAGGCTTTTCCTGCCCCCCCGCCAGGCGAAGCGTCGCTGGTTTATTTATTGTAAATGTGTTTTATGCACCAAAACAGTGACACCAAAGACGGTGCTTTTAATGGCAGCTGGTGATACGGTTGCAATGGCGACATGTTATTATGGTCGATACATGAACACACAGGGGTCAGAGGTCAGGCGTATTTTCATCACCTTACCCTACAACCACTGCCTGTCTTTACCTGTCTGCACGCTAACGACTTCCACGCGACATGTCTCGGAGGAAGGGTCAACAGACGTTGGACACTTTCTGTTTCCGAAGTCAGAGGAGCACAGGAGATGGTGAGGTCGCTCGTTCACCCCCAGGCCGGGGGGGGGGGGCACAGTGAGCCCTCCGAGCCGCGGCTGGATGAGGCAGAGCAAGTTAGCATGGATGCTAGCTAGGGCTGCCACAAACGATTATTTTGGTAGTTGACTAATCACAGATTATTTTTTTGATTAGTCGACTAATCGCATCATATATAAATTAAATGTAGAACGTAGTTTATCGCATCACCATGAAGCTGCTCTTATATAACCATAATTAGACTTCAGCTTTAAGTGTTTAAGGTACATTCTAACTAAAAATAAAGACAATTCAGACGATAGTTCATTAAACCTTTATTGAAATATGCAACAAACACTTGTTTAACTGTGTACCATAAAGTGCAAATACTTAAGTAAAATAAGGAAAAGGCACTTGCCTAAACAACACAAAAATTAATCCATCATGTTAATTTCTTATTCCTTAATTTGTGTTTGGCATCAAGCATAGCAACAATGAGGTGGGCACCTGTAACTACGGAATTATTGAAGTTTTCGTCTCACTGACTCAAATAAAACAAAAGTGCATTTTTTGTTCAGTGCTCACCTGTATACAACTTTATTACAATCTGACGCTACATAATCCCAAACTCCACAGGGCTCTGGTTCACCGCCAGGACAGTCAGCATTTCTACATGTTGGAGACAGGCTGCTCTCTCTGGGAGCAGATGTTCTGCTGCAGAGAGAATCCGCTCCGACGGGGTGAAGCTCTGAAACATAACGGTAGAAAACATCAGCGCGACGTCACTTCTTATTAAAACACATCACTGTTAGAGCGTTACAGAAAACATGAAATATGTGCTAAAGGCAGCTAATGAATCAAATCGTGACAGCTAATGTTAACATTGACAGCTATGAGTAAATAGCAAGTTAGACCTCTATGCTAATATTATTAGCTTACCGAGACGACGGTCAATCTTCATCGTTGTCCCGAGCCACGACGCGCTTCTGTTTCGGCTGCTCATGCATCGCAGCTGTGCTGCCGTGGAAGGCAGGTTCTGTCCTGCTGATGCTGCATGGCACTTTTCTCTGACGTTTTCTTGTAATGCTCTCACACTTTGGAGCTCCGCTGCTGCCGGGCGGCCATGTCGTCGCGACTGACACGACTGCATGTGTGTTAAACACAGAGAGGCAGACGCAGCAGTGGAAGGTACCGCGGCAGTTTCGAGACAAAAACAAAGATTGGAGAAAAAAAAAAAAAAAACTTCTACAGGACTATTAAATTAGTCGTGGATTATTTTAATAGTCGACATAATCGTGATTAACCGACTAATCGTGGCAGCCCTAATGCTAGCACGTCGTCAGAGCAGCCCTCTGCGAGCCGCGATGGTAAACATCAAACTAGCGGATGGTTGGTGTTCTGTCCTCAGAATGATTCACTGTCCAGACGATGGAACTGCTTCTGTTTAATGAACCGTCACGAACAACATGCTTCCTTCCCTTCACACACATTCTTCTTCTGCTGCTTCACACTGCACTGTACATCTAACAGCAACACTGCGCCCTCTGCTGGACTGAAGGAGGTACTGCTGGACTTCTGCACTGCTGTGAACTCCATAGAAACAACAAATACTTAAAGAACATAATGGCAGCAACAAGTGTTACCGTAGCAACTGGCAATATGGAAAGTAAGACTCTGCATTTAAGTAAAGTAAGTAAAAATCCTGACAATAACACAAAATAGTCATAATTTCAAAATTTCTGTCAACTTTTAACTTTTTTTTTTTTTACATAAACACAGTGGGCTTCTCCAGCAGTCCAACCACCAGGCTGAGCAAGTTTTCTGGGGGAAACCCTGAAACTGCAAATAGTGAAAGCCTATTGAAGCCCGGTTGTCTGACGCAGACCAGTCTAACCCCATTTACCCCCCCCCCCCCCCCCCCCCCCCCCCCCCCCCCCCCCGTTCTGGGAATGACTGTTGTAACTGGTCTTTAGAAATAAAGCTGAATTGAACTGAACACTGCGTAACACTGCGATATTTTTTAAAACAGTGCTCCAGATGACCACAATGACACGTCAAGCTAATGCTGCACTCCTGCCCTCTAGTGGCCAGTCAGCTGTGGGTGTGGTCAGAGCCCTGGAGGACGGCTGCGATTGGTGGATCACTGACGGGGCCTGAGAGGGGATTCCTGCTCAGGGCGACGCTCACAGCTCCAGACTCCAGACACCAATCTGACGAGGCTGGACTCGACAGGACGAGACACCTGAAACTCAGCTTGGACTTCAACTGCACTACCTGTGACCTCCAAAGACCTGCTATTTCCACCCAAGAGAGAGTGTGTGTGTGTGTGCGCGCCTGTGTGTGTGCGTGCGCGCGTGCGCGCATGTGTGTGTGCACACAGCATCCACTCAAATCACATCAGTGTTGTTCTGATCAAGCGTCACCCAATCACACTGCAGGACGGCGGAGACGAGCTGCTCATCAAAGCAGAAGCTTGAAGAATGGTTCCAAAGACGGCGCCGCTGGACGCACAGAGGACGAGGTGGACGACACACGGAAACACATCGTGGAGCAGAGCCTCGTCTTCGGACGCCGCGCAGAACTGAAGCTTCTCTCTGCTGCACAGGAAGACACTGGACCACCAGCAGGAGCCGGACCAGGGTCTCCACTGGGACCACTGGGACCACTGGGACCACCAGCTCCAGGGTCTCCACTGGGACCACCAGCTCCAGGGTCTCCACTGGGACCACCAACAAGAACCAGGGTCTCCTAATCAAATAAGTACACATTGTACTTCAATTGTAACTAGTAATCTGTAACCTGGGAGATAACCTCACTAACTGTGCTTTTATTCTTTCTTTCTGTATTCGCCGGCCTCCCCTCTTCACTCTCAGTCATCTGTTCTGCAGTTCTGCTGAACTCTGCTCCTGGACAAGTAAAGTAATGGAAAACACTCCTGACTGGTGGCTCTCTGTGTCTGACACACCTTGGATGTTCAGTAAAGTTTGTTCTTGTGTCGGTGGTCCAGTTAATATTTTAATATATTTCTTTGATGGTGGCAGAGCAGAGACATGTCAGTAGTGGAGATCTGGTGCATTACGTAGATCAGTCTACAGTCATATGACGATGTCTGATGGAGATTCTGTGGATAACAGACCGTCTCCTCTGATGTCGGTTGCTTTTCTTTTTGACATGTTGATTTGTGATCAGGTCTTACCTCAGATTGTATTAATGAAAGAAGGAAACAGAGCGAGTACGCAGGTTGTACAGGAGGCAGTAAACACAGCACAGCAGAATCAAACCTTCCATGAAACACCAGAGCAGAAGAGGAAGAGGTCATGACCTGATGATCCACTCATGGCAGAGTTTTGCTCCAATAATTAAAGCTAATAATAATAATGATGATAAAAAATGTTTCCAGCCTCCAAACAACAAAGGTCAGACAATAAAGCTGCGTTCATACTGCCAAATGATTTCCGCGTTTTTGCATCCAAATATAATTGAAAACAACGGGGAACGGACGTTCAACCGGCGACGAAACGCGACGCGTCGGACACGTTTTCGCGGCGCGTCGGGGCGTTGTGGGGTCAGCGGCGCGTTGCGTTGATTCGACCGACGCTGAAGCTGGGAAATCTGAACTTTGACTTGTTGCGTTTTTATGGCAAACCAATCAGAGAGCGTCTCCATGGGGACGTAGGTCAGGGGGCGGGGCCGGGGAAAGCCACACTGGAGCAGCTCCTGGAGCGAACGGGGAAACTCACCAAACTCCTACTGACCGTGGATCATATCGTGCTCCAGGCACAGCGTCCTGTCCGCCGACGGCGTCTGGCTTGAGGAAGCATACACCACTCGCTCAACAGGGTTAGCCATGATGCTAAGCTAACACAGTAAAAGGCCGGAAGCCCCGCCTTCCCACCACTGACGCGTCGCGGCAAAACGCGTTCAGCGTTGGAAATCAAAGTT
>NC_043754.1:26838486-26955986 GCF_902148845.1 Salarias fasciatus | reverse complement strand
ACATTTTTATTGATGATGACTGAAAGCTCAGTCAGGACGTCTTGTCCAAAATAAATTCTAAACCAATTCAAGTGACTCAAATAACACTTTCAATGTGTTTCATTAAAGAAATTCAAAAGAAGAAAAAGTTTAAGTAGAGCCCAGCAAACCAATTCGGCCTGGTGCTCTATTCAAAAATGTTGTACAAATGTAGATGAAAAACATTCTGAAAAATAAAATGAGGCTGAGCCTCAAATAGTCACTGAAGCAAACTAAATTCTAAATTCAAAAGCTAACTCAATAAATGAATACTACAAGTATAACACGCCTCTAAATAAGACAACAATTCCATTCACACTGAATTGCCATATATAGCAATACAGCAAAACCAGGCTCAGAGGAGGAGGCCATATACACACACACACACACACACACACACACACACACACACACACACACACACACACACACACACACACACACACACACACACACACACACACACACACACACATCTGCCATTACACACATACACAATAAGTACAGACCAAAGAGTAAAAGGTTAAGGACGCTGAATGAAATATTTGAGATATGTGCCAAGTCGGACATAAAGAAAAATAAAGAATGCTTGGATAATAAATGGACTTCTGTCCTCAGTGACTCTGTCAGCCAGGTGAGTGACGCCTGTGGCAGGAAGGACTTCCTGGATCTGTCCTGGATCTGTCTGCTGGAGAAGGAGCTCCGCTGGCTGTCCAGAGGGTGGAGAGGGTTCTCCACGAGGTTCTCCAACGTCTGGCTGCACGAGGAAGGATCTCAGCGTCCTCAGGCAGTCTGCACAATCCAGTTCAATTTCATTCTTTCAGCACAGAACACAAGACAGTCACTTCAAGAGAAACACCACCAAGATCAAGGGAGCAAGGTGGAAAGACCCAGACCCAGTTCAGGTCCTGGTCTGACTGAACCCTCTGCTGGGCTGCTTAGACTTCCAGTTTTTCTAGACCTGTAGACTATAGATATGGTACAGGTTATTGTGTAAATCTGGGTTTTGTAGAATAGAAAACTTTCTGAACATTAAACTGAAATATAAATCAAATCAAATCAAACTATTTGTGGAGCACCTTTCATTTTCACAACAAACAACACAAAGTGCTGAACAGTAAAATCAATATAAAAGCAAAACCCCATCTTCAATCAAGGCTGTGCACAGGAACACACGCACACAAACACCCAGGTGTGCACGTGTACACACACACAAACACACACGCTCCCAGTTCATTTCATACATTTGAAGGACATGGCGCTGAGCATGATGGGAAAGTCCACCGGTGGGGCCGCCCACACCGGGACAAGTCAAAGGTCAGGACTGCTGGGGTTCCAGCACCCGACCCCCGACCCCGCCAGACCGAGGGAACCCCACACCAAGGTGGAGAGCCCCCCCAGGCCAGCCGGGAAGGGGGGCCCACGCACAGCCCCCCCCTGCAACTACCCGGACCAGAATCCCAGTCTGAAGGACCCCCAGTGGGGGGGGGGGGGGGGGGGGGGGGGGGGGGGTCCTCCACACTGGGGCTAAACAACTGCAGCTAAACAACTAAGAACTTAAAAGGATGTGATACAAAGCTGATCTAAAATAAGACGAAGAAGTAAAGGTCCATAAAATAGAAGAAAATCACCTAAATAATGGTGAAGATAGGAGGGACGTCGGCGGTCCGGTGAAAGCCTGATTAAAAAGGTGTGTTTTCAGTCGTCCTGTAAAAACCTGCAGTGTCTGCGAGCCTGAGGTTCTATAAGCTTTATCATCCAGTGCCTCAGTCCTCACAGCAGCTGGGTCTGGACACACACACACACACACACACACACACACACACACACACACACACACACACACACACAAAGTTCACCATGAAACACTGGAGCTGACCATTCCCTCAACAGCAGAGGAAGGACGTTGCAGTGGCTGTGTGGTGAACACACGCACACACACACACACACACACACACACACACACACACACACACACACACACACACACTGGCTTTAAAACAAGACATGCTTGATGTAGCTGTAGAAGTGTAGGTCCACTACCATCCAACAGGAGGCGCTGCAGCACTCCCTCCACCCAATGCTCCACCTGCAGCCTTTAGGGGGCTGCTGCTCCACTTCATAACACACACAGTGAGGTCTGGAGCAGGGTCACAGGGGTCACAGGGGTCACAGGGGTCACAGCCAGCCCTCCACGTCCGCACCATGCGGAGTGTGTTTCAGGTGCTGCTGCTCTGTTGGAAGGACGCCTCCCCACTGTCTGACTCGTGTCCTTACAATGTGTGTCTGACTGGATGGTACGCACACACACACACACACACACACACACAGCTTCAGGAGGAGTGTGCAGACATGTGAGGAGCGGTGAGGGGGCGTGGCCTGCACACACACACACACACACAGAGTTATGTAACACAGAGGGATCCTGTGAGCATGACGTAACGGGCTGTTCACGGTGCAGACCTCTCTCTCTCTGGACCAGACGCTCATGGCGTGGAGGTTAGGTCTGACTCCCTTCAGTCTTACCAGGGTGTAGCTCAGGGCCAGCACTGGGAGCTGAATGCTGCAGCGCCCCCTGTGGAACCATGGCAGGACTGCACGGGTCCAGCCAGGCATCTGGTCGCTGGAGAAGCGTGTAAAGGAAACCACATCTTTCAGAATCCATCAATGAATAAATGAGGAGTTAAAGGAATGGGTTGTGGATCAAAGTGAGCTCAGACGCTATAAACACACAGGAGCAGGAGCCTCTTTAGCGCCCCCTATGTCCCCCTGTGGGACTGCACTACCCCCATGTCCCCCTGTAGGACTGCACCAGCAGAGCCTCCACCAGAGGAAGCAGGACCCAGTGAACCAGGGTCCCAGCAGAGCCTCCACTGGGGACTGGACAGAGGAGAAGGACCTGCAGAACCAGGGACCCAGCAGACAGCCAGGACCCAGTTCCCACGAGTTAACAATAACAATGTGCTGCTGAACGTTGGTGCCGCGGCGGTCTCATTACAGGTGAAGCTGGATCAGCGGGTTTTGTGGTGAGCAGACCCAAAGTGTCCCTAGCAGCAGTTCTTCCCCCTCTACTGATCCAGCCTGAACCTAAACCTGGTCCTGAGAAGCAGCTCCAGCGGCTGCTGCTGGTCTGAAGACCTGGGTTTTCTGAGGTGGAGCCTCACTGTGCACACTCAGTACTCAGACGTTAAACAGCTGCTGAACTTTATTTCCACTTCCAGCTCTCCTCCAGGAATCCTGGGCCAACGTTTTGATGGGGATGAAAATGTAAATCCAGTGACTGGACCCAAGACAAAGGTCTAAATTGGACTACCACTGACCGAAGGTCCAGGACTACCAGAGACTGAAGGACCGGGACTACCAGGGACTGCAGGACGAAGGCTACCAGAGACTGACGGACCGGGACCACCAGAGACTGAAGGTCCAGGACTACCAGAGACTGAAGGACCGGGACTACCAGGGACTGAAGGACCAGGACTACCAGGGACTGCAGGACGAAGGCTACCAGAGACTGACGGACCGGGACCACCAGAGACTGAAGGTCCAGGACTACCAGAGACTGAAGGACCGGGACTACCAGGGACTGCAGGACGAAGGCTACCAGAGACTGACGGACCGGGACCACCAGAGACTGAAGGTCCAGGACTACCAGAGACTGAAGGACCGGGACTACCAGGGACTGAAGGACCAGGACTACCAGGGACTGCAGGACGAAGGCTACCAGAGACTGACGGACCGGGACCACCAGAGACTGAAGGTCCAGGACTACCAGAGACTGAAGGACCGGGACTACCAGGGACTGCAGGACGGAGGCTACCAGAGACTGACGGACCGGGACCACCAGAGACTGAAGGTCCAGGACTACCACAGAGACTGAAGGACCAGGACTACCAGAGACTGAAGGTCCAGGACTACCAGAGACTGAAGGTCCAGGACTACCACAGAGACTGAAGGACTGGGACTACCAGAGAGGGAACAAGTACGAAGCCAAAAATACAATAAATCTATAAACACATTAAGGAGGATGCAGGAGGCCAAGACAGGAAAATACATAGAGGATTTGGCAGAGAGATCTGGGGGAGGTATGGAGAATAAATCCATTCTTGATATCGGCGTGTCGTCACGCACCACGTGATCGGCCTTAGTTACCACTACGGAGGGGAAAACAATGTGGAAAATTCAGACCGTCAGGGCTTCTCGCTAGATATTTGTACAGTTATAAAAACTTTTAACGTTTTGTTGTGTTGTAGAACAGGCTTAGTGTTGGTCACTGGTGCCAGGTGTGGCTCACCAGTATCAGGATGGTTTGAAGCCTGACGCTTTTAGCAAGATATAAGGCAAAGCTTCACATGGTCGGCTGGATTCCTGTCCATACAAGCACACATCTGATTCCTGGCTAAATAATCCAAAACAAAGGCCTAGTCTGGGTTCCCAGATGTGAACCACTACCTCATCAAAGCTCCTGGTAAGTACACATGTTGCTATAAAAGGTGTCTATTTAAAAAAATGTTATTTGACTAATGCAGTTTGATTAAAATGAGGATGCTAACAAGCTAGCGTTAGCTCGCCTGCTAGCGCTTGTTTGTTACCACCTTAAAGGAACAGGCTCAGAGCCTGGCAGGCCAGACCGTCTCTCCATGGGCAGAGATACACGGGGAAACACGGATCTCTTTATGTCTTTAAATGTGTGTAATACATAAGGTCAGTCTGGCATGCCAGGCTAAGGGGTCATCCCTATGTTCCCCGGGTCCTATGTTCCCCTCTATCAATACCGGGGAACACAGGACCCTCTTTCTAAAGAAGGGTCCTATGCTCCCCGCTGTCTGGTGAGGTCTACTTAAAGACATGTGGCTTTCTGATGACAGCGATGGCTCTCAGTGCAATATAACATATTATATTAATTTCTCAAAATGAAAAATAATAACTTAAGCTTTTTAAGCATCAAAATAATCTACATATTTTTAGGATAATTATGAATACATTTAGATAACGAGTTATTGCTGTTTAACTTTTTGTGTGAATGTGTTTGATTCTCCGCGCCGACGCTGCTGAACTTGATGGCCTACTCCCATTTGTATTGCTCAGTCCCCAAAACGCTGGCAGTATGCTAGTATTAGAAAACAGCAAAAATCACACATTTATAAGAATATGTACGCTTTCATGAGTACCTGTCATTAAGACTGTTTGGCCACATGCAGGTGCAGCTCCTTCCTCGAGCTCCTCCTCCTCTCCTCCGCTGTCTGTCTCTCTTCCCTCTCATAAACTATAGGCCTTGTTCCTAAATCAACATCGCTGTGAAGCTGTTCAGCACTGAATGCATGTGTGCAGCTTTAAACCATCCATGTTGCAAACACCGGGCTTCACATGAGCGCGCCCACCCCGTGCGCTCCAACAGGAAAACGTTCACTGCAGAACTTTACTCTCCTTGATGATAAAAATACCGTAGTAATGGAGCACATCTTCAGCGTGTCTGCATATAGGCTACGCATGTGTAGGTGAAGATGCGCGTTTGCTGACAGCCACGCATGGGAAGCATGTACACGGGCAGGCAGGCAGGCAGGCAGGCAGGCACACGCGCACGCACGGGTGCACGCACGCACGCACGCACGCGCGCGCACACACACACACACACACACACACACACACACACACACACACACACACACACACACACACACACACACACACACACACACACACACACACACACACACACACACACAGTCTTGTATTTCTATCCTTGTGGGGACCGTCCATTGACTCCCATTCATGTCTAGCCCCTAACCCTGACCCTTACCCTAACCCTAACCCACACCACAACAAAGCCTAACCCTAAAGAAATGTTTTTGCACTTTTACTTTTTTCAGTAACAACAACATGGTCAAGAAAACACTGTTTCTCCTACTTAGGACCGGAAAAAGGTCCCCACAAGGCACGTCGTTCCACGTTTTGCTATCCTTGTGGGGACATTTGGCCCCGACAAGGATAGAAATACAAGAACACACACACACACACACACACACACACACACACACACACACACACACACACACACACACACACACACACGCACACACACACACACACTTTAACGAGCACACGGACAAGCAGACACTTTCAGTGCACGGTGGGGAGCATAGGACCCTTATTTAGAAAAAGGGTTCAATGTTCCCCGGTCCCATACAAAGCGGGGAACATAGGACCCGGGGAACATAGGTACGCTCCCAAGTGGCTGTTGGCTATAAACAGAACCGCCGACAGCAAAACACCGGGAGAACTGTGGCTACCGAAATCGGACTACACGTGTTTGTTCTGCACACTTTGTAACAGGTAAGAAAAGAAAGTTTGGAGCTGCCATTTCCGTTTCTAGACGACATGGGGGGATGTGAGCTGAGCCTGTTGGCCTGTTCCCCCAGCCACTTTCTCCTCCTCTCCGGTTCAGCAGCCTCGCTTGGTATCATATAAAAGGACAAGTGAGGCTGTGGAGCTACATTATTAGTGCAGTTCAACACACAACAATTCTTCGCCATCTTTAATATATCTATGTCTCTCAATCAACAACAAATATTGAGCAAGAACAAACTCCACACAAACAACGCTTCGCTGGCAGCAGTGTGCTGATTGTTTGCCCCTCTGCACTGGTTTCTAAGGACCGCGGATACCCGGACGTGCTGAGTTGCCTGGATGTCCGTGGTCGAGAATAGGGATGGACAATGCACAGCTGAATCACATCATGGCCGTCAGACTCATAGAGGAAGGCCAGACAGGAAGGGTAAGAGACACTAAACAGGAAGTAAGGACAAGACTAAGACACAGAGGAATCCCTTACAGGTACAAGTCTAGCCGATTTATCAACCTGTATGTCGACTCTTCATGAGCTGCTGCTCAGCTGGAACATGAGGTTTTCTGTAGTGGTGTGGCCAAAAGAGGATAATTGAGCCTGTTCACACGATACCGCTCAGCTTCCACGTTGTGATGCAGCTGGATATCACTACATCCGGTTGAACCCGTCTCAGGTGAAACTACAGGCAGAACCTGATGGCACTCAACAAAACTGATCGGAATCTCAGGGACTGTTAGTGCCGATTTTCATTTCGTGGCTGTGCTGGTGTCATGGTGTTCATGCTAACCTGCAGGCTAACCAGCAGCAACTTCAGCCATGGCCTGAATGTAAAGCCTAGCAGCCAGTCAGTGTGGTGGAGAGGATGTGTATGGTTTACACCCCCCAATATTCTGTCGGTTCTCTTCACTAGCTGCCCACCCTGGAACAGTTTGCTTGGAGATCTCACCTTGGGCAGAGGCCTCGGCGGGCTGGACCAGCGCCGGGGCCACGCCCAGGGGGATAGGGCAGAACCCCGCTGTACTTCACATCCCTGCCCCATGGCGGAGGCGGGAGCTGAAGCGTTTGACGATACACTGCCCTACGTAACTCAGCAGTAACACATTTCTAACATGATGCAGCTGCTAATCAGTCACACACTCCTCCGAGACAGCGCTGCATTGGTTTTTTCTTTACTTCCAGTAGTGATGATGTCCCTTGTAGAGATCTATCAACGTTCTCACCTCGTGTTAAACAAGACCTAAACCAACACCTGTCTTCGCCACCAGATGGCTTCAAGCAAACATAGGAACAGAAGTGACCCTGATAAGCCTCACAGCAAAGATCAAGCTCCAATCCCTGGCCTGACCAGAGCCGGGACTTTGCTGGGCTGACTGCTGGACTGAATGAATCTGATGACAGACTGGAAGCTGTCTTTGCTGGAAGGCCACGTCTCCCAGTACCCGTCCCACCAAGTGTCTGGGTCCAGAGTCTGACCAACACCCTGCCAGGTGAAAAGCAGGGAGCATAAGGTTGACCTGTGCTCCTCTGGGTATGAGCTGGGTGACATATGAAGAATGTTGCAGGTCTCCAGAAGCAACAGGAAGCTCTTCGTTCTCAAAGTTCCAAAAAAAAAAACAAAAACAAACCCTCACAAGCTGGGTGATGGACAGACGGACTCTGAAGAGCACGATGGACACCGACCTGGAACGACTCACCTTGACGTAGTCAGGAAGGGAATCCCGTTCCTCTGCTCTTCCTGGTTTAGTTGTGTTGTCTTTCAGTTTTGTGTAGACTGAGGTTTGGAGATTCAGCAGGAGGAAACGGCAGCTCTTCAAGAGGTGGGATGCCAGTGGCACAGCAGGAGAAACATCCTTCTACCATGATGCCCATCAGTACTTCTGCCCTGCAATACACCACTACACCAGTATTTACGATATATGTGGTTTTGACAGTGAAATCCCTGAAGAACACACCATGGGACTGCTTTTCCTGAGAGACATCCAGGGACCAGCGTGGAGCCAGTCAGAGCAACATGATTCCAGGGAAACGAACGGCAGCAGAACAGAGTGAGCTTTATTTATTTATTCTTTTGGACCTTTTCATGGGTCCTGGACTAGTCCCACTGAGACTGTCCACGGGTCCTGGACTAGTCCCACTGAGACTGTCCACGGGTCCTGGACTAGTCCCACTGAGACTGTCCACGGGTCCTGGACTAGTCCCACTGAGACTGTCCACGGGTCCTGGACTTGTCCTTCTGAGACTGTCCACGGGTCCTGGACTTGTCCCCCTGAGGCTGTTCACAGGTCCTGAACAGCTTTTAAGCTGTTTTATTTTTTTAATTTTGAAAAGTTGTACCTGTGACTGAGAAGTGACCCCCTGTTGAAGGTGTTTTCAGTGGCTCGTAAGAAGACCTGGACTGGGAGACTCAGCAGAGTGAATGAGTGGACCGTTGGTGGCAGGACCGGTCAGGACAGCTTCCCCTTGGGTCAACTGCCAGACGTGATGGTCTGCTTCAGATCAGATGGATTTACATTTTTCTATTTTGTCAAGAGGTTTAGAGTCTGTTTTCAGATGCATGAACTGAAGTGTAAGAGTGAAGACGCTGTCGGCACATTCTCAACGTTATCTCTATTAAACTTGTTTTCATGATCATGGTTCCTGTGCTGAATGTTGCTCTGAAGTGTTCTAATGAAGCACCTGGCTCAGTCATGCTGGTCCTGAAGGCAGGTTGCTTTACCTCACCGCTGTTAGGAGAAAACCGAAGTCCTGCTCATGTCTCACACCGTTCTTCTTTACACTGAACCCAGTAGATTTAACACCTCTTCATGGACCAAATGTTTCTTATTCAAAAGAATGAAGACGCGTGGAAGTGGAGTAAGACAGATAAAAAGGTGTATTAGTTCGTCATCTTTCAGAATTACATCCACAAACAGAGAGAGGACTTTCTTGAGCAGAATAATGTCACTGAAACATACATTCCTCTGAACTGCTATGAAATTTCTCCATTTGAAAACACCGGTGAAGGAGCTCCAGACCAGGCCGGACAGCAGAACCCAGAGGGGGAACCGCAAGGACAAGACCAGCGTTCAAATCCCATCTGAACAGCAGCAAGTGAGGCTCAAGGATCCTGCAGCAGCTCCTCCAGCATGTAGCACAACCTGGACATCCTCCGGAGGACCAGGGCCTCAGGAGGACATCCTCTGAAGGACATCCTCTGGAGGACCAGCGCTTCAGGAGGACATCCTCCGGAGGACCAGAGCTTCAGGAGGACATTCTCTGGAGGACCAGAGCTTCAGGAGGACATTCTCTGGAGGACCAGGGCCTCAGGAGGACATTCTCTGGAGGACCAGAGCTTCAGGAGGACATTCTCTGGAGGACCAGGGCCTCAGGAGGACATTCTCTGGAGGACCAGGGCCTCAGGAGGACCACGGGCCTCGGTCGTCCTCTGGAGGACTGTCCCACAGTGTCCCACAATGTGATGGCTGTTTGGACTGAGAGGTTGTGACTCATCTTTCATGATGGTCAAGAGAAGTGGAGAACAGAAAGAGCTTGAAGTTCTACTGATGGATGCTGAGAGACGGGGATGGACAGACAGATGGACAGAGACAGACGGGCAGGTTGCTGCCTGATTGTTCTGCATGCGGACTGTGGACAAACTGATATCAATAAAAACTAGGTGTAAAAACATTGGGAACATGTCTGCAGTCCTGAAGATGAGGAGGAGGAAGAGAGACGAGTCGGAAAACCACATGGGGACAGACAGAGAGACAGAGACACAGCAGGGCTCTGCAGCTCCATCAGACAGCGAGAGGACACAGGAGTGGCGGCTCTGACTCTCACTGTCCCTCAGCTCCCGTTAAACGCCGAGTGAAAATGAGCGGAGGACGTTCTGAGGACGGACGAGGAGCGTCTCATTGGGTCCCCTCCGTCCCCGTCCCCCTACAGACACACTGATCATGAAGCCTTTTGAACACACACGCCTCATGGCCTCACACTCACAAAACCTCATTTTCTCCAGAGAAAGAAAACAAACGCACACAGAGGCGGCCAGCTGCCGCTCTCAGAGGGTGTCGGTACGACTCCCAGCAGGAGGTCCACACACCTCCTGCACGGAGGAGGAAGAAGAGGGCCGCCCAATACAGGTCTGGACAGAGATGCTTGTTAAAACCTTTCATCTGACTGTCCCTGGATTCCAGCAGCAGTCGGTGTGTTTTGCAGGCGTGTGTGAGGAGCGGCCCTGGTCCTGGTCCTGGTCCGGACCGCCGCTGGACAAGGCTTCCTGGTTCTGTAGAAAAATAAAATATGGCTGAGAGCCGAGGCACTTCCATCCTGCTGAGGGTCCAGGGGATTCTGACCAGGGCCTGTGTGTGTGTGTGTGTGTGTGTGTGTGTGTGTGTGTGTGTGTGTGTGTGTGTGTGTGTGTGTGTGTGTGTGTGGCCAGCGATCACTCTCTGATGCTGGCAGAGTAGGAGAACTGGGGGAAATGAGCTTCCTGACCGGGGTCTTCACAGTCCAGGTTGTGATCTGTGGAAGAGGCAGACAGGCGGTCAGCCGGCGTCGTACTCGCAGCCTCGGGACCTGCGGCGGCCCGACACTCACACTTGTCGGGAGGCGTCAGAGTGATGGTCTGAGCAGTGAACTCCTCGTCGAAGTACCGAGTGTCCGTCTCTGACGTGACTTGAGGTCTGAAGAGTGGAGTGAGCTGAAGACACAAACAGCACCGCTTCAGAGCAGCCTCCGTCACTCCGCCTCCACCCTCTGTCCTCCACCCTCTGTCCTCCACCCTCTGTCCTCCGCCTCCACCCTCTGTCCTCCACCCTCTGTCCTCCACCTCCACCCTCTGTCCTCCACCCTCTGTCACTTTAGATGTAAACAGTGTGGATGTAGAGCCTACAGAGTGTAGATGTAGAGCCAATAGAGTGTAGATGTAGAGCCAATAGAGTGTAGCTGTAGAGCCTATAGAGTGTAGATGTAGAGCGTATAGAGTGTAGATGTAGAGCCTATAGAGTGTAGATGTAGAGCGTATAGAGTGTAGATGTAGAGCCTATAGAGTGTAGATGTAGAGCGTATAGAGTGTAGATGTAGAGCGTATAGAGTGTAGATGTAGAGCCTATAGAGTGTAGATGTAGAGCGTATAGAGTGTAGATGTAGAGCCTACAGAGTGTAGCTGTAGAGCCTATAGAGTGTAGATGTAGAGCCTACAGAGTGTAGATGTAGAGCCAATAGAGTGTAGATGTAGAGCCAATAGAGTGTAGCTGTAGAGCCTATAGAGTGTAGATGTAGAGCCTATAGAGTGTAGATGTAGAGCCTATAGAGTGTAGATGTAGAGCGTATAGAGTGTAGATGTAGAGCCTATAGAGTGTAGATGTAGAGCGTATAGAGTGTAGATGTAGAGCGTATAGAGTGTAGATGTAGAGCCTACAGAGTGTAGATGTAGAGCCTATAGAGTGTAGATGTAGAGCCTATAGAGTGTAGATGTAGAGCCTATAGAGTGTAGATGTAGAGCGTATAGAGTGTAGATGTAGAGCCTATAGAGTGTAGATGTAGAGCGTATAGAGTGTAGATGTAGAGCGTATAGAGTGTAGATGTAGAGCCTATAGAGTGTAGATGTAGAGCGTATAGAGTGTAGATGTAGAGCCTATAGAGTGTAGATGTAGAGCCTACAAAGTGTAGCTGTAGAGCCAATAGAGTGTAGATGTAGAGCCTATAGAGTGTAGATGTAGAGCCTATAGAGTCATTCTGGCTGCAGCCCCACCTGAACCCGGGTCTGGCCCACACATCTCACCTTCTTCTGCTCCACATCCTGCCAGTTGATGCTGGTGAAAAACTTGTGGCTCATGACTTCTTTGGCATCGTTGGGACCTCCGCCTAACCTGGGGGGTGAATCCTGATGATGAGCGGGAGGCGTGGCCGGCGCCCAGCGCCCCCCATGGCGGCGAGCCGACGTACCTCTGTTTGGGGTCTTTCTTCAGCAGGCCAGCCAGCAGGGACTTGGCTTCGGGGGACAGGTTTCGGGGAAAGCGAATCTCCTCCATGAGGATGAGCTCAAACAGACGCTCGTGATCCTGGTTGTAGAAAGGCAGACGGCCGCACATCATCTCATACATGACCACGCCCAGCCCCCACCAGTCCACGGCCCGGCCGTAGTCGTTATCCTCCAGCACCTGAGGACGGAGACAGAGACATGGAGCTGAAGGACCGGCTCAGGCTCAGACTCAGGCTTCAGGTCAACAAAGGTCAACTCATCAGCCAGCATTACATCCACTCCTGAGCCTCAAGCCACAACCAGCACACATCCACCATTTAAAACAGCTGCACAGTTTCAACAATAAAAGCAGCACTTCCTGTTGATTTCTTTGAGGTTTGATGTCAACTTTAACAGGTGAGATCTGTACTGGACTCAGATGTTGTTTCCAGGAGCGAAGTTGTCACAATGAAGTGAAAAATGATTCAGCTCAATGTAGAGCAGCAAGACTCCTCTGACTCCACAGCCGACGTTTAAAAATACAGTCAAAGTGTAGTAAATCCAGAGGAGCTAACAAAGCCACACATTCTCCTTGGCATGTCTGTAGTCTGTTTAGTAACTCAGAATCAGAAATGATTGAGATGAAATGCCATAAAAATGATTTCCCTATGAAGATTTCTTTGTTTTCACCAAAACCTCCCAATATTCCTGACAGCGACTTTCTCAGTAATGTGGACGGCAGCAGGACGGGTCCTGTGAGGGCTGAAGGAGGAAGGGCTCGGTCTGCATTCATCACCTTTACGTCGGTGGAACTTTTGAGTCGTTTAACCAGCGAGAAGCTGTTCTTCCTCAGACACTTTCTTTCACTACTTGCAAACAAGGGAGACGGAGCGCCGTAATTGGCTGCCTGGGCATCTTAAAAACCCATGCAATTTTGTTGCACTTGTAACTTCGGTAACCTGTTGCGATGACAATAAAGACAATTCTGATTCTTCTGATTCTGATTCTGATGTGCATTAAGAGAAGAGGGTTTCCACCAGATCTTTGCAGTCTGGGCGCCTCGCTACATTCTGCAGCGCCGGACAACGGAGAGGGGAAAAAAAAAAGCAGTAGCAGTATGAAGTAGTGGAGGGCTGAAACCCCATCCCCCCTCCCCCCCCCCTCCCACCACCACGCACCCGGACCGGGCCACTTCCAGTCACACTCATTCCTGGCACCACTGTGAGCATGACTCCCGCCAGCTGCTCTCCAGATGCTTCATCACACACGACACACACCTGACACCAGAGCTTTATGAATGTAGCACTACTGAACACCACCGCCCGGAGTGAGCCGGACCACCGCCCGGAGTGAGCCGGACCACCGCCCGGAGTGAGCCGGACCACCGCCCGGAGTGAGCCGGACCACCGCCCGGAGTGAACCGGACCGCCGCCCGGAGTGAACCGGACCGCGGCCCGGAATGAACCGGACCACCGCCCGGAGTGAACCGGACCGGACCGAACCGGACCGGACCACCGCCCGGAGTGAACCGGACCACCGCCTGGAATGAACCGGACCGCGGCCCGGAATGAACCGGACCACCGCCCGGAATGAACCGGACCACCGCCCGGAGTGAACCGGACCGCCGCCCGGAGTGAACCGGACCGCAGCCCGGAGTGAACCGGACCACCGCCCAGAGTGAACCGGACCACAGCAGGGAGTGAACCGGACCACAGCCCGGAGTGAACCGTTCGCTTAGAGGTGATGAGGCGAGTGTGTCTCAGCAGTGAGGATGTGGGGGGATCGAACCGGGGTCCTACCTCGGGGGCTAAATACTCAGGAGTTCCACAGAAAGTCTTCATGGTTGCGTCTGGAGTAATTCCCTCTTTACACAGTCCAAAGTCAGTGATTTTGATGTGGCCGTCTTTGTCCAGCATGAGATTCTCAAGCTGAAAAAGAAGAAAACACACTCCACTATAGCCAATACACACATGAAAACACATCCTGGAGCTGCCAAACGCTGCCTGGAGCTCTGCTTCAACATCAGCCGAGAGAGACGGGCCAGAGGAGGAAGGCTCCTGAGACATTTACGGGAAGGTAACGTTTCAGAGACACGCCTGCTCTGAACACCCACAGAGCAAAGTAGAGTTGTTCTGATTCCGATTCCAGGATCGGTACTGCCGAAAATGCTGGCATCGGTATCGGTGAGTCCTGGAGTCCAGGCATCGATCCGACACCACGTCATTTACTAAATCTGTCATCTATTTACTGGTTAGCTCCGTTAGCTCTGTCGCATCTTCTTCTTCTGTAATGTTTTACGGCAGCTTGCATCCTGCTGGTTGCACTACCGCCATCTGCTGGTCGCTAGCTCTGACAGTTCTTCACTGCGCCGCTGTGCTGCAGCCTGCCGTTTTTTTTGACCGACGAAGAAGAATGGATCACGTGACAGACGCACAGCGCCGTTAAAGAAGCCTATGTTTTTGTTTAGAGTGCAGCTTCCGCTCTTTGGATTTTTATTTTTTTGGATGTAACTTTATAGATTAGTTTTGGACGATAACATTTGGGAAACAAATATTCAAAGTTGCTGTTGAACTATTTCTTTTTTTACTGGTCTATTTAAATGTCCTGTTCATTTTACTGTATTTTGTTTGCACTTTAATTAAAAATATATATATATTGCTAGATTTGTTTATTAAGTTACTGTTGCACCACTGTTATTTATACTGTTTTATCTAAATGCCTTCATTTTACAATATTGTGTCTGCACTTCAATTTAAAAATGCAACAACATATATTCCTAGATTTATTTAAGCTGTCGTTGCACTACTGTTTTGTATTGTTCTATTTAAATTCCCTTTCATTTAAAAATATTGGGGCTGCGCTTTAAGTTATTGAAAATAATTATTCCTAGATTGATTTAGTTCAATCAGATTCATTGGGCCTTTTTGTGCGTTAATAGTTTTGGTTCTTATAATCAGGCCAGTGATTTGTTGCCTACCTTTACATGTTTGGGCTGCCAAGCTGCAGCCTTCTTCTGTATAAATCAGCTGACCAGAAACGTCACAGCAACATCACGTGACACTTCTGAAGAAGGCTGCAGCTCTGCAGCCCCAACATGTAAAGGTAGACAACAAATCACTGGCCTGATTATAAGAACCAAAACTACTGATTTAGTTCAATTGCATTTGCACTGCTGTTTTTTATCCTGTTCTATTTAAAAAGAAATGGCTTGACTTTGCTGTATTGATTCATGTTTTAGAGGGTTTAACCTGAGCCAGGCCTCACCACAGTGATGATCATGTGACAGTCCTGCAGGCCAGGCATGGGATTATTTTATAATATACTGGTACCGGATCGGTACTCGGTTTCGGCCGATACCCACAGTAAAAGTATCGGAATCGGTGTCAGGAGGCAAAAAATGGTATCGGAACATCTCTAGACCAAAGTCTGGCCTTTCCTGTCACCCCTGCAGCAGACAAGGTTTTATGACAACAAGAGGACCTCCTTCCTTGCTCCTGGTCTGGGACAGCTGTCTTGGTGCGTCTCTGGGCTGGAGGTGACAGGACAGGGAAAGTCGGCGCCGTCCCTACCTTCAGGTCGCGGTACACCACGTCTCGAGAATGCAGGTACTCCAGAGCCGACACGATCTCCGCGCCGTAGAAGCGAGCTCGGTCCTCTGTGAACACTCGCTCTCGGGACAGGTGGAAGAAGAGCTGCAGGAGGACAGACAGGTGAGGGCGGAGCGGAGGCCCCGTTCTCCACGGAACCGTGGCCGTTCCTCAGCTCACCCACCTCCCCTCCGTTGGCGTACTCCATCACAAAACACAGCCGGTCGTTGGTCTGGAAGGCGTACTTTAGTGTCTGCGGGAGACGGGACAGAAACCTGAGTCAGCCAGTCGTCCAGCAGCACCGTCAGGTCAGGGACAACCAGGAGTCCCCAGACCTGACGGGACCAGGAAACATCCCAGAGCTGCAGCAGTCTCACCGCTCAACGCACCGCGGAGGCTACACTCAGTTCACGTCTTCACAAAACCTTTTTCTACATTTTGCTGTTTTCTATCCAGATTAATCTGGTTCTCACGCTTCCTGTCAGTTCACTTCTTAGTAATTTAGTGTCAAGGCCGGAAAGCCACGTTTGAAGAGCCAGCATGAGAACAGCCTGTCCTGTCGGGCGGAGTGAATCATTAACGACGCAGGAACCGGCGGCTCAGGGTCAGCAGAGCCGCCGTCCACCGCCGTCTCCGACAATCAGCGAGGAGGGGACATGGGACAGGCTGGACACACACCGAAGACAGGAGGAGCACACACACAAGTCCACAACCCAGGCTGGGTCCACACACAGGCCCAGTAGAGCTGTGAAGGTGCTCACCAGCTGGACACCGACTGATGGTGAAGCCTAGCTGCTGCTGCTTCCCGTCCTGTCCTCCTGGCTGTCAGAGCAGAGCTGACAGAGCCAGGCCTGCTCCACAGCTTTCTGAGCTGCTGACTGGACAACGCTGAACCCTCCAGACCGGATTCTCAATGTCTGATCCTGTCTGCGCTGGAACACGGCAAACCATGTGGAGCAGGAATAAAATGAGTTTATAAAACCAGCCTGAAGGAAAGCGGACCGACTGGCAGGTCTGGGACAGAATGTCTTTCTGATGCTAGAGGACAATGAACAGACAGGCTGGAGAAGACGGTAAGACAACAGGAAGTCAAAGGACCGCAGGTTCCCACACCAGAGAGCTTCTCCAACTGAAGGAAGCCGGCGGAGACGAGCTCAGACCGTCTCCACTGTCAGAAGCTTTCAGGCCAACGTGGACAAGTGTCTCCGTCGGCTTGTTGAATCCAACCCAGGGAGAACATGCAGCTCAGTGTGTTGTCCTGCACGCACGGCGGCGGGCAGTGTGTGGCTGTCTCACCGTGAGGAAGGGATGTCTGGTGTTCTGCAGCACTCTGCTCTCTGTGACGGTGTGGGCCACCTCGTCCTGCGGACAGACAGCTCCGTCAACAACACTGGACACTGCTCTGGCCCCGCCCCCGTATCGACCCTGCAGCCCCCATATCGACCCTGCAGCCCCCATATCGACCCGGCAGCCCCCCGTATCGACTCTGCAGCCCCCATATCGACCCGGCAGCCCCCATATCGACCCGGCAGCCCCCCGTATCGACTCTGCAGCCCCCATATCGACCCTGCAGCCCCCCATATCGACTCTGCAGCCCCCATATCGACCCTGCAGCCCCCCATATCGACTCTGCAGCCCCCATATCGACCCTGCAGCCCCCCGTATCGACCCTGCAGCCCCCATATCGACCCTGCAGCCCCCCATATCGACTCTGCAGCCCCCATATCGACCCTGCAGCCCCCCGTATCGACTCTGCAGCCCCCATATCGACTCTGCAGCCCCCATATCGACCCGGCAGCCCCCATATCGACCCGGCAGCCCCCCGTATCGACTCTGCAGCCCCCATATCGACCCTGCAGCCCCCCATATCGACTCTGCAGCCCCCATATCGACCCTGCAGCCCCCCGTATCGACCCTGCAGCCCCCATATCGACCCTGCAGCCCCCCATATCGACTCTGCAGCCCCCATATCGACCCTGCAGCCCCCCGTATCGACTCTGCAGCCCCCATATCGACCCTGCAGCCCCCATATCGACCCTGCAGCCCCCCATATCGACCCTGCAGCCCCCATATCGACCCTGCAGCCCCCATATCGACCCGGCAGCCCCCCATATCGACTCTGCAGCCCCCCATATCGACCCGGCAGCCCCCATATCGACCCGGCAGCCCCCATATCGGCTCTGATTTGGTACTTTGACATCATAAATTCAGGAGAAGCAGAATCTGGAAAAGAACCAACATGGGCTCTGAGCTGAACTTTAAGGAGAAACTCATTGAAATAGTTTCATTTAGTGAGAAATATGTCAAATCAGCTCCTTCAGGCATGAAGCTTCCACACCACACTTAAAACTGTGTTGGAGATGAACCCAGGACCGTCCAGGACCGTCCAGGACCGTCCAGGACCGTCCAGGACCGTCCAGGACCGTCCAGGACCGTCCAGGACCGGTCTGTGGGTCAGCAGGGAGGACTCAGCAGCTCCTCTGGTCAGCGCTCAGTCAGGAAGCCTCGTCTTCATTTCAGGATGTCAGAGACAAAGACGTCCTCCGTCCTGCCGTCTTGCCACTCGTCTTTCTCACCTTTGCTATGATGACCATTTTGCGCAGGATCTTCATGGCGTAGTGCACGCCGGTGGACTTCTCCTTCACCAGAATCACCTTCCCAAAGGTCCCCTTGCCCAGCAGCTTCAGGTACTCAAAGTCAGTCATGTTCTGGGAGAAACAGCAGGAGTCAGAATGAGAGAACTCCAGGAGAGTGAAACCACTCAGACGTCTGGACCGACACCGACCTGAGAGCTCTCTTCACTTTATTCAACATCTAACCAGTAACAGGACATCGAGAACGAAGAGCGAGGAAGACCACAACAGACTCAAAGACATTAAAATAACAAGTCCCCGTCCACACCGAGTCTGACGCCACCACACAGGAGCTCCACACACTACACTTCTCTTTAAACAATTAGAAACTTCCACTGAGACGCCGGAAAAGTCCACCACGGTCCACCACGGGCCTCTAGGACCCACGACAGTCCACTCCGACCCGCTGTGGTCCACTATGGGGTTGGGCGATAACTCATCGTTACCGGTTTACCGTCAAAAAAAGTTCCCCCGGTAAAAAAACTTTGAAGTTTCGCGATAAACACGATCAACTCCCGTCGTGACGTAGATTTAGGCGCTTCACGGGTCCGCGCCGTGCACCGGCGCCACGGAGCCGCTCCGGGACGACGCGGCTTCTCGTCAGAACGGCTGCCCGGTAACGGCTCGGGGCTTTGCCGCCGTCTGACCAGCAGGGGGCTGCTGGGAGGCGGCAGGCGAGGATGTGGATAATGAATGAACATATCCTAATATGCTTATAGAGACTTTGAATCTGCAACGTCAACATTAGCTGAGCTTTGCTAGCTGCCCCACGATGAGGCCCCTCAGCTGCCCTGCAAATGCCTGAACACAGAAATGTAAACATTAGGACCCCTGCATGTGCCTCAGAAATACTGGAAAACCGAGTAAGCACAGGAAACGTGTAATATAATATATAAAAGGATAAAAAAACATTTAAATCCCTGGATTTGTTCAGTTGTTTGTAGTTTGTGATTTTATAAGCAAAGAAAAGCTGAGAGGTGACGTTACTTTCTATTGGCTCTGTTGTCCTTCTGTTTGTGCCAAAGAGTTTCAATAAATGTTCAGTCTGTTCTCACATTTCAAACTTGTTTGATCTGAGTCGTTACAGTTCTGCAGTACTGGTGAACTATGTAACTAAAACTTCATGTAGTATTTGGTATTATTTGATGGCAGTGTTTTTGGGGCTCCACAGACGGCGTGGTGACAGAGCAACAGTCCAAAAGGTGGAGTTTCATTAGTCATTGTTCTATCACAACAAGTCTGCTTATCGGGATACATGCCCGAAATTATCAGGATACATTTTTTTGTCAATATCGCCCAACCCCTGGACTCCAGTGGACCCGGCTCTGGACTCCAGTGGACCCGGCTCTGGACTCCAGTGGACCCGGCTCTGGACTCCAGCGGACCCGGCTCTGGACTCCAGCGGACCCGGCTCTGGACTCCAGCGGATCCGGCTCTGGACTCCAGCGGATCCGGCTCTGGACTCCAGCGGATCCGGCTCTGGACTCCAGCGGACCCGGCTCTGGACTCCAGCGGATCCGGCTCTGGACTCCAGCGGATCCGGCTCTGGACTCCAGCGGATCCGGCTCTGGACTCCAGCGGATCCGGCTCTGGACTCCAGCGGATCCGGCTCTGGACTCCAGCGGACCCGGCTCTGGACTCCAGCGGACCCGGCTCTGGACTCCAGCGGACCCGGCTCTGGACTCCAGTGGACCCGGCTCTGGACTCCAGTGGACCCGGCTCTGGACTTCATTGTGCTGTCAGTAACAGCAAGCTGTCCCAGGCAGCTGGGCAGCCTCAGACCATGATGGTCCCTCCACCATACCTCCAGGGTCTAACTGGAGGGCCTGGAGTGTCTGAGGTGGTCCAGGTGAATCCAGCTCAGTAGCTCCTGACCGGAGACCTTCAGGGACGCTCTCAGCAGACAGACAGTGGATCGGGTCTGGGTCCAGAGACTGGACCGCGGGGACGTCCCCGGCTCCGGACGCAGACGAGACTCACCACTTTGTTACGGCTCTTGGAAATGGCCACCTCCATCTCCTCGAGGCTGCTCTCGCTGGGAGAGCCGAACACGTCCATGGGCTCGTCCTCTTCCTGCTCCCGCATCTTCAGGCTGTTGGCCACGGACTGGATGGCCCTCATCCACTCCTCTCTGCGGCAGAAACCACACCGGCCTCACACACCGCCAGCAGCCGCTGCCGGCGGCACGGCGGCGTCCGCTCACCTCTCCTCGTTAGTCTCCACGTGAAAGGTGCGCTCGATGACGGTGGTCCACTGCAGGCAGCGGATGACGAAGGTGTTGGGCCTGGGCCTCTCAGTCTTCATCAGCTGGCACTCTGCAGCAGAAACCAGTGAGACCGACGCCGGGGGAGTCCGGGAAGAGGAGGCGTCTGAGCCGGAGCACTGACCTGCCACCGAGAAGTTGTTGAGCGGAGGCGACGTCTGGTCGTTCAGGTCCGGCTTCTCCTTGTACCCGATGAAGGAGCCGTCGCTCTTCAGGATGAAATACCTGGGCCTCCACGTTTTGATGTATTCGCCTGTGAGGGGAGAGGTTCAGGGTTCAGGACGAGGACTGCTGCTCGCAGGAAGCGGCCTTCAGACTGGAACGCTCCTGACCTCGCTTGTGAAGCCAGCCCTCCCGGACCACGGTGACTTCGTTCATGTTGAGTAGTGTGTTTGAGAGCGGGCCGGGGCGAGGCGGAGGGAGGGAGGGAGGGAGGGGGCGGAGCCTGTCGGTATCGGCCTCTTCAAGAGTCAGTCAGTCCGACGGAACAGCGCCTGCCGAAGCCAACAAGCAGCACAGAGGAGTCAGGACCCGTCCCACACCGGCGTCTTCAGGACCGCCGCACTCTTGATTCAACACGGCGTCACACTGTGGAGGAGGAGGAACCATCCTGAGTGAACACACACTGAAAGGTTCCTCCTGGAGGACCTCCTGAGGCCGCGGTCCTGCTGCTGGATCAACCTTCAGGAGTAAGACTCACACTGACCGGACCAGGCAGAACTACACCGGGACGCAGCCGCCCTCTGACCTCTCCATCCCTGAGCTGAGTCCTGCTCCACCTGAGGGAGTCGAGTCTGAGCCCCAAGAAAGGAGCGCCGGCTCAGACGTCCTGAGAGCTGGACGGACGCCACATTTCATCCCCGACTGCTGCAACTGGACCACAAAGTCCAGAGTGACGCCGCTAATTCTGCACAGAGCACAGCCTGCCTGTCTGACGAGGAGCTGGAGCTCAAACTGATCTGGATCCTGGACATGTCTGGTACGCCGCTGAGCACACTGCAGCTCATTACAGAGAAAATATGACACTCTTATTTTCACAGTTCTCCAAAGGAGCGTTTGAGATAACTAGAAGGTACACTTAAGTTATTTCTTCATGGGTTCATAACAGGAAAACCCCTGAGAGTATCTGAGTGAGTGTCCTATGAGCAAGGTTTGAAGAACGCCACAGCAGGATTCAGAAGTGCACGAGGAGCAGCACTGCTTCTGCTTTTCTTCCAAAATCAAATTAAACTATTTAACTAGTATTATTAACGCTGACTTATTTACATTGTTACACTAAGAAAAGAGGAAGAGAATACTGAAGCCAGATTTCCTAAAATAAAGTTATTCAGAACATTATGTGGGGGTTTATTTAAGATGTGGTCCGGTGAAACGTGCATAAAGAGCAGTTATCTACAGGAGAAACATTATTTCCACCGTCATGTTTTACTATGCAGGAGAAACTGTGCTTATTTGACGATGTGGAATTTTAAGTCTCAGAGTGATTTTAGATGAATGACTGAATCCTGGACTGACACACAGAGGAATACTATTGGTATATATTAGATAGTTATTTTATTTCATCTGAGATGCTTCAGCTGTTCAGCTGGAACTGATTACTCTCCTCTGAAACCACCAAATACTGGTAAAGAGAGATTAACAGGGGTGAATAGAGATAAACAGGTATAAACAGGGGTGAACAGAGATGGACAGGAGATGTGGAGCAGGTAGGAATCGCTCCTTCGTCCCACCATGTGATCAGAACCAGGATCTGAGCCCTGCTCGCTCAGGGAGACCCGCTGGAGGAGCAGTGAAGGGAAATGATCGGTTAATCGATCAGAGGGCTGCGTCTCGGCCGTCAGCTCGGCTGCGGAGCTAGTTAGCAGGCTAGCAGCAGCTAGCGGAGTGCTAGCGGAGTTAAAAGTTCCCTTCCCGCAGACCCGGGCTGTTCTGGGCAGGGGGAACCGGGGGAACGTGTTCTAGACCGGGTTCTCCACCTGCAGTCCGCTCTGCACTGATTTACGAGGCTGCTGGAGCGCGTCGTCCCGGCTAAACTAAAGACCAACTTTGCTAATAATAGCTTCACGTCCCACAAACTGCAGATAAAAGGACACGTTAGCGAGCGGCGCGGCTACAAGTGAGGCTTGTAGAAAGAGCGAGGATCCGCCGCGGAGGGTTTGTTATGAAGAAACAGCTTTTATAGCGATCATATGGTTTTTGAAGTTTACTCGTGAACTGAGCGACGGGAACACGCTTCTTCACCCCGACAGCTTTAAGTCACTGTTTCAACGAGCAGCCCCGCCAGCAGACACTTTACCGCACATCGGGCTGACTCGGTCCCACGTTGCCTCTTTCTCAGGGGAGTTCTGACAGCAAAGTCTCGGAGATCCAGAGCAAGGCCCTCCGCCCAAGAACACCGACTCTAACTCTGTGGACCGCACGGCACCGCTCCGCTACACCGCCCCCTGCAGGCCAGACCGCCCCCTGCAGGCCAGACCGCACCGCTACACTGCCCCCTGCAGGCCAGACCGCCCCCTGCAGGCCAGACCGCACCGCTACACTGCCCCCTGCAGGCCAGACCGCCCCCTGCAGGCCAGACCGCACCGCTACACCGCCCCCTGCAGGCCAGACCGCCCCCTGCAGGCCAGACCGCACCGCTACACTGCCCCCTGCAGGCCAGACCGCCCCCTGCAGGCCAGACCGCACCGCTACAACCGCCCCCTGCAGGCCAGACCGCCCCCTGCAGGCCAGACCGCACCGCTACACTGCCCCCTGCAGGCCAGACCGCCCCCTGCAGGCCAGACCGCCCCCTGCAGGCCAGACCGCACTGCTACACCGCCCCTGCAGGCCAGACCACACTGCTACACCGCCCCCTGCAGGCCAGACCGCCCCCTGCAGGCCAGACCGCACCGCTACACTGCCCCCTGCAGGCCAGACCGCCCCCTGCAGGCCAGACCGCACCGCTACACTGCCCCCTGCAGGCCAGACCGCCCCCTGCAGGCCAGACCGCACCGCTACACTGCCCCCTGCAGGCCAGACCACACCGCTACACTGCCCCCTGCAGGCCAGACCGCCCCCTGCAGGCCAGACCGCTCCGCTACACTGCCCCCTGCAGGCCAGACCGCCCCCTGCAGGCCAGACCGCACCGCTACACTGCCCCCTGCAGGCCAGACCGCCCCCTGCAGGCCAGACCGCACCGCTACACCGCCCCCTGCAGGCCAGACCACACTGCTACACTGCCCCCTGCAGGCCAGATCGCCCCCTGCAGGCCAGACCGCTCCGCTACACCGCCCCCTGCAGGCCAGACCGCCCCCTGCAGGCCAGACCGCTCCGCTACACCGCCCCCTGCAGGCCAGACCACACTGCTACACCGCCCCCTGCAGGCCAGACCACACCACTACACCGCCCCCTGCAGGCCAGACCACCCCACAACACCGCCCCCTGCAGGCCAGACCACCCCACAACACCGCCCCCTGCAGGCCAGACCACACCACTACACCGCCCCCTACATTCTAAGCTGCTCCCTGTTCAAATACCGGCCGGAGCTCGGAGCCTTTCTATGTGAAGTTTGCATGTTCTCCCTGTGTGTACATAGGTTCTCTCCGGGTTCTCCAGCGTCCTCCCACGGTCCAAAAACATGCATGTCACGCCGGGCTCACACTGGATGCAACTAATCGGCAGTCAGTAAAATCTTTGTGGCGGCTCACACCAGCCACCCAGCCGTTGCGGTCCGGTTCCGGTGTTGTGCCGAGTTTTGCCTGCCTGCCGAGATCTGCATCCCCTGCTTAACAGCAGTTAAGGGGGGAAGCATTATTGGCAGGACACATTTTGTCTGTGCCGAGATTTGCATCCCCTGGTTTTCTGGGGCCAAATAAGTTCCATGTTTATATAATTCACATGGTTTGGTAAAGGTGAAGCTTATTTCCCCCCCCCCCCCTCAAAAAAAAAGAAAGAAAGAAAGAAGAAAAAAAAAAAACAGGACATGTGAATCTCGGCAGAGACAAAGTGTGTCCTGCCGACCAGTGCCTCCCCCTCTTCATTAATGTTACGGACATTTTTAGATCAGATGATACAAAACACGTTACAGATGCGGGTCTTTTAATCAAACCGCGTGAATTATATAAACGTGGAATAAACTATCCTGTCTTTACTGTAAATAAATGAGCTACGGACATATTTTTTGGCATTACATTTTGAATTTCGAATCTGAACTTCAATCAAATGCTTCTAACAGACTTTACTGCGAAGAAATCCAAGTTTTCATGTAGCATCTTTTCATTATCAAAAAGTACTTTGCCGTAGAAAACAGTTTGCCGTCTCATAGTTTCCGTTTTAGCGGAGCGGACGTGCTCCCGCGACAGGGGATGCAGATCTCGGCGGGCAGGCATAATTCGACACAACACCGGCACCGCTATGGAGCCCGTTTGGTGGTCCGGAAGATCAACGCGGGTTGCCGTCACTGTCACAAATCAATCAATCAAATCAGTCAAATTATCAAGAAACAATGTAATGCCTTTTAAATGCACAACAAGGCTGAAAATACAATATTTTACACATATATTATACATAGAAATTCTACACTCAAAGTTTTATATTTTCTGAAAATTGTGTAGGCTGATTGTACTGACTGACTATGAACTGATGAGGGCGGCGCCTCAGCGCCCCCTGTTGACCAGCCGCCACTGCCTGAAAGATATACAGTGTACGTGAACAAATAAAGCACACAAGTAGTTATTGGCTACAACATTTCTCTAACTATGGAAAACGTCCTCATTTTGAAGATACTGAATGACATCTATCAGCTCAGCTGTTTTGTTTTTGTTTCTGAAGAGTAGACCAAGTGGGACCTGTGAAAAGAAGGATATATAAATTAATATAACATTAACAGCTTGCTGTTTTGTTCTTTTTACTGCGTGTGCCTTCTTACATCAGTGGAGCGCTGCAATGTTTCCTGTGAATATTTGTGCGGCATGTGCTTCACCACAACCTTTACCAAAGGGTCGAAGGCATCCAAATACACAGTGAACGTCCGGCTTCCCAACACTATGAATTCTCTGCGGATGTGACTGTGTTTCAGGTCCAGGCAGAGAACGACTGAGGTTCGAGGTTGAAAGATCCACAACTGGTCTTTCGGTGCTGAGATGGTTCACAGCAATACGATCCTCAACAGCTGTGTGATGGACCCAGTGGATTGATTTATTTGTATGGAAGGAGGACTGGTTATGTGCTTCCATATAGAAGTCTGTATTGTCTGTGATCTCCCAACAAAGCGTGGTTAACGCACTCACAAATGGAAGGAGAATAGTGACGCATTTTAAACATTCACAAGTGGCACAGTCAAAGTTTGAAGATATTCAGAAAGAGCTGCAGCCAGCAAAACAAACAAAAAGGCTCCAGCAAGATGTGCCGACGCGATGGAACAGTTCATTGTAGATGATTCAAAGCCTCCTGGAACACAAGCGAGCCCTGTGCACTTACCATGCAGACGTCGGCCTGCCTACCACACTGTCTGCCAACGAGTGGTCGTTGTTAGAAAAAACTGTGACAGTATTGGAGCCCTTTGAGGAGATAACAAAGCTCATCAGCTCAGCGACCTCAACAGCTGCGGATGTTATACCAGCCCTCACTGTACTGAGGCGACTGCTCCAACGTGAAACCAGTGCTGACAGCGGGATCAAAACCATGAAACGAACCCTCCTGGAGGCTGTAAACAGAAGGTTCAGCAACACCGAGGACACAGAACCCTACTCTGTAGCCACTTCAGTGGATCCCCGCTACAAAGACAGGTAAGACAACAGATGTTTTGTCATGTTGTTGTTGGCTGTTTTAAAATGAGAAACACAATCTAGATTACTATTACTGTCTTTATAACCTAAATATGAATATGTTAAAACTGTGTGAAGTAGATGGAGTGAGAGAGGCAATTGTTTTTACTAATTTAGTTGGAAGTATAGTGTTATTTTTCATACATCAACTTGTTTTATTTTTGTGTTAGGTACTTCACAGGTGCTGTCTCAGCCAAGCTTGCCGAGGATGCCCTGCTCCGAGAGATGAGGAAGATGGAGCGAACACTGAATGATGGAGGAGCTTCAGCTGCACAGCCAGCAGTTACCGAAGAGGCTACAGCTTCAGCAACAACAGAGCCAGCTGACAAGGTGTGATGCACTATCACTCTTGGCTTGTAGATTTTTTTCTTTTCAGCAAAAAACGAGGGGCCCATCTGTATTGTTCATGAATTAAACTGTCTCAGGTTTAATTGTGTTCTATGCAACAAAAAATTGTACTCTTTGAATCTAGCTGTACAACTGTATGTTGGTCAATTATTTTTTTTCAAAATGACTGTATGTATACTGAGTAAATGTTATGCCATACTCACTGTGGCGAACTTACTATAGTGACTGACTATTGATGAGACAATACAGTCTAAAGCCTTTGAATATACCAATTCCCACTATGGCATAGTGACTGGCAAGTAGTAGTGTGGGTATCATTCATGTCAGTCTAAGTAAGTAATTTTAATCTTGTTTCTCAAGGTGCCTCGCACTGAAGCAGCTGATCCAACTCCAAGCCAGAGCAGCGGGAGCAGCTTCATGTCTCTGTATGATGACATTCTGGAGGAGAGCGGTGATCCTGGAACAAGGAGTCGGAGTGATGATGATGTTGTTGTTCAGCTACAGAAGTATTTTCAAGAGCCAACAATTCCTCGTTCTGAGTCCCCTTTTCAGTTTTGGGAAAAAAAATCATGGTAGCTTTCCTGCAATTGCAGCCATTGCATTAAAATTTCTCAGTGCCCCACCCACCTCAGTCGAAAGTGAGAGACTGTTCAGCACCACATCAAACATAGTGGATGAAAAGAGAAACCGCCTCACTGCAGAGAATGCTGAAATGCTAATTTTCCTCAAGAAAAACCTGCCAAAGTTCTCTTAAGTGAGATCCTTCTGCGTTAACCTCATGGTTAAAATGTAGCCTGATATACTTGATGTTAACTTTAAAAGAGTCACCGTGAGATGTGGCTGTTCTTGTTTACAGTGGTTGCTACTTTATTGTCTTTTATCTTGCTACAGCTCCTCGTGTTGCTGCTACCTTAAAGGTGCTGTAGGCAGGATTCCGCATCTCCGCCATCTTGCTTAGGTTTACCTAAGCAAGATGGCGATTTGACCCATCTACGATGGCAATTTGAAACCCAGCACAGCCAATCCTGTCCTGTTTTCTCTGACATCACGTCCTTACGCAAGTTAAGCCCCTCCCACAAGAACGTGCAACGAACGCCCCTCGACCAATCACGGTTAGAGCCTCAGGGGCTCTTCTGATTGGTCAAAGACACCTGGAGCTGTGGAGATTCCTTTTCAGCTCAGAACAGAGACAGATGGAAACACTGCGCCCTCGCGGTAGTGCAATTATGCTACACTCCTAAAGGATTATCAATGGATACTCTAACATTTAATCCAAAGGAAACACAGAAAAATTAGCATTGACTAGCAAAATCCTGCCTACAGCACCTTTAAAATGGACTTTCAATACTTGATTTTTTTTTGTGTTATGTTAAATTTGAAGAAGCAGCTAGTATGCACTTTGTGATTACCACCTTTTTGTATTTTCCAGTGTTGCCACTGCCAGGCTTTATAACCTGAATGTTCAAGCCAAGGTAACAGGACAGTGACTGATGTCAGTGACATGATTTTTCTTTCATTGTTACTGCTGCACTAAAACAGACCTACAGTATTTTATTTATTATGTTTAATATAATTTTAAGGAGCAGCTATGCACATTTCTGTAGGTATACCTACTGTTATTGCACTTTAAAGAGATTGCCAATTGTACTGTTGCCTTTTGTACTGACTGCACTCGTCACTTGAACTAAAGCCTACCCCGCAATAAATAAATGGCTTTAATTGAAAGGTAATGCATTTTTTATACTTGAATTTTTTTTTTGCCGTGTAGCATACTTAAGTATCGGGTATCGGGGAAAGTATCGGGATACAGTTAAATTAATAAATCGGATCAAATTGAAAAAACATAGATCGGAGCATCTCTACTGTAAAGTAATGTAGGACACATCAGATATCCTGGAGCAGTGCTCGATGACGGAGTTATACACCAAAACCAGTGCAAGCGGTTTTACTAGTGCACAGATGTGATTTTGTGGGAAGTAAATTTTCCATGTACTGCTGAAACAGATCTCCTAGCAGCACTCTGTCATCATCAGTCACCACTCTACTTTTAGTAAGTACAGATGCATTCATTGCTTTGTGGCACCTCGTACAAAGGCAAAGGCTCCGTGCAGCCTTCAGGGAGGCAGGCACATGTTGAGTGACAGTGAGTACAGCACAAATGCCCCGGAAGAAGAGACGAGGTGTCTGTATCAAAATGACTGTACAAAGCTTTTCGAAACCATGTGGTCTGGACTGAATTCAGCATGTCTCTGACTGTGTGGTCTACATTTGTGTTTTGTTGGATGCAGTAAACTGCAGCATGTGACTGTGCCCCAGTTCTGCCTGCCCTGCCGATCTCCTTCAGCATCCTCAGGCACACCGTACAACACTACATGGGATATGTTTGGAAAGTTTCGACCCATACCAAGAGCTGCTGTGGCCACACAGCTCTACAGTTGCCTTCACCACTGAAAGAGGATAGCACATAACTTTTGTTGTCTGGTAGCGTTTTGTTATAGTACATGCCAACAAGCATGTTCTCAGGCTTGTGCTCAGGATCCCCGTCAACCCAACAATCACTACCCAACTCTGATTTCAAATAGCAGAATACTCTGCCAACTTCTTCGTAAGTCCGACAGTAAATTGATATTTGTCTCATTGAGAGTCCTTTGTTCTTGATCTCTTCGACAATCCAGTCCAGACAGTCCAGCGAGGGTCCAGAAGTACGTCTCAGTCCCAGTCTGATGTTCCATCTGTTGCGGCTTTCTGTCAAAACCACAGCGTTGTCCAGAAGCAGTTGCCTTTTCACTCTTGGGGCCAATCCCAATTCTACCCCTTACCCCTACCCCTTACCCCTACCCCTATGATATGCGCGTTCACGAGGCTAAAGGGCTATCCCAATTCTACTTTTTGAATAGGGGTAGGGGTAAGGGGAAGGGCTATTTCACCCCTTTCAGCGAAGTCTGCATCGACGCTCCCTATTCTCTATAGGGGTAGGCAGAGTTTCACATTGGCCAGAAAAAACAACATGGCGCCCACCGAGGAGTCGCACAAATGTAAGATTGCTTTCTGTATACTATTTAAAAAGCTATAAAAAGTGCATTTGCTTTACTGAAATGTGTAGATATACTAGCATGACAGTGTCCCAGTCATGGATTAACGTTTTAGCGCTGCGCAGCACCGTTTCCAATCGTAAATTTGTAACTTCTGAAGAGCACTAATCGCTGTATTAACGTCATCTTTTATCACGTTCTTAACGTAATATGTTTGACACAGAGACCCCGATGAAACCCGACTTCTGATTCAGTTTAGAGGTGGAAATGAAGAAAAGTTTTTGAAATCAAAATACAGCGCCAAAACACAGTGGGAGTAAGTTATATTATTCGTCTAAGCTCTAATATGTTAGTAATAAAACGTGTTTATATAAACATATATGTATTACTTTAGGAAATTCATAAAAGAAAATGGCTTGGAAGGGGAAGTTACAGCCCAGCAAGCTTCAAAAAAGTGGGAGAACCTCAAAAAGAAATATAAGGTAAATGATAATACCATTATTAAAAAATAAAAGTAATTTCTAATATAATTTCTATCATTTCTAATATCCATAATTTTTTGTTGTTATAGGAGCGCGGCGGGGCTTAAAGGGCCGAGGGGGATCCCAGTTCATAGTGCTGCAAAGAGCCCCGGCCCTCAGCCCTGTTCTAAAGGGGGAGGAGAGTGATAGGGGGAGGGCCAAGGGCTGAGGGGGAGGGGGAAGGGGGAGAATTGGGATTGGCCCTTGTTCTTGATTCCAGGTCTGTTGTAGCGGTCAGTGCCAAAACAGGTGTACCTGCACAAAAATAAGCATTTGCACTTCAATTGTTTTAAAACAAACACATTTTAAATAGGGCTGTCAAAAATAACGCATTAATTGCGTTAATTAATTTATGTAATGCAGTTTAACACATGCGCATCATGACAAGCCTCACCTCTACCAGCGGGTGGCGGTAGTGCCCCCGCGTGGAATGCAAGCTGCCTGCAAGCTGCCAGCAACAGAAGAAGAAGAAGAAGCCTCACCTCAGCCTCGGCTGATCGAGAAGCTTTTCTGGCACTACAGACTGTTTATCTGCTCCTTTATTACAGATTATTTAGAGAAAATTAAGCACATACACTGTCAGTACATTATCATTAAGTATTGAAGTTTATTTAGCCTTTTTTTCTGTTTCTGACTCGCGGGGCGGCGCCAGAGCGATTAGTTACTTTCACTTCTGTCTGCAGACCTTCTCCTCCCTCCAGACAGTCTCTCTCTCTTTCCACCAGTTTTTCACTCTTTTGGTGTCTTTAAGTGGAGCCATCAGGCTGGAGCTCCATCTACTTTCACTTTTACCGTCATGTTTTGTTTACTGTGGCGCTCTGGAGCATGCGTAGACTGCCGCGATCGCGCAATGCGGTCTCAAAATCTGGCTGCTGCGCGGACGTCCGCGGACCCTAGTGGACCCCAGCGGACAGGAATTCATGACGATTTTTACGTCACGTGGACCAACGCGCAGCACACACCCACGTGGACATGTGAAGCTGGACAGGCAGCAGACAGGAGGCAGAGGAGGCCTGGCGTCTACTCATTTATCAAAACAGAAGAAGAAAGCAGTATGGAGGGAGAGAAGCCGGCTGGCCCCATGGATTCTACTTGCTTGATTAAAAAATGTTGAAGCAGTTTTCTGTTTTCCCCACAAAAAGGAACACTGGCTAAGAATGACCTGTTTAATTGTGCAAGAATAAAGTGTGGTATCTCTTAGTTTTACTTTTCTTGTGGTACTACATTTGTTACAGACCTGACAGTGTAACTCCTGCCAAAAGCCAACTTTAGAGGGACTGCAGAGGGAGCGCTGCACACACACAGACATTATGGTGTGCATGTTTTAGTTTTTTTAATATTTATTTTAATTGGAGCCTTAAATATAAAACACATCACGTTAAATATATATAATCACGTCCTGTCGTTTTTTTGTTAATGCAATACAGGAAAAAAGGGTATATTTCAGACATAGTTGGACATTGCGATTATTTGTGATTAATCATGATTAATTAATTTGTAAGCTGTGATTAATCTGATTAAAAATTTAACCATTTGACAGCCCTAATTTTAAAACATACCATCTGTGCGTCAGGTGAACTTTGTAAACGACGACACCAACAAGATCCTTGAGGCTAGATAACAAGTTGTGCCATTTGTGTTTGAGTAGCCACACCTCTGGACTGCCAGACAACAGCTGGGCTCCACCGCTGAAAATGTCCTAGTCGCTGTGAAGTGCGAGCTGCATCGGCGTGATCCCAGGCTTACTGGCCTCCTGTACCTGTTGCTCCCCCGGATTGGGATGCATGTCCATTTTCTTTGCTGCCAGTGGAGCGAGCTGATAAATGAGACTTTTCCCGAATCCAGTGGGGAGAGCGGCGAATACGTCCGTTTAAGAAAGAAAAGCCTTCAGAGCAGATTCCTGCTGTGAATTCAGCGACAAATTCAGTTCGTTCAGAACTTCAGACAGAGCCGTGGTAAAACCTCGCTGTGTTGCGGCCGCCATCATGATTGTTTTGGGAGAGGTGCCCAGGTGTTTCATGGGTAATCGGGCACTGAATTGTTGAGGTGAAAAAATCTTCTGTCCGTCTCCACGGTGCCGCTCTACCTGAGGCTTCCCCTCCAATCACGCCTCGATCCCACAGAGCCTTTTTGGATCCCAAAATCAAGGTGCACAATAATGACCTGACGACTTCTGGCTTAGTGTGTGAGTTCATTACAGATAGATGTTGTTTCCCTGACACAGAATTCTGGTCCTTGAGTCCCTGGTCTACCCGAAAGTAGCATCCAGCAGGCAAAAGGCCATGTCTAATCTGTGTGTGTGTATTTATGATCCCTCGCTCGCAGGCGGGGTTCTCAAGCTATGGTTCTCTGTAGTTTTCCATTGTCGCACCGTCATGCCATCCTCACTCTCAGGCTCGAGGGTCAGTCAGTCTCCGGCTTTCCGTCCTTCGCTCTCCTGGATGTTATCTGGAAAGAGAAACCAGAACCCTCCCCGGGACTTTGTGTGCTTTTCTCAGGGTCATAATTAGAGTTTATCAAAACCTACACAAACAAGCTTATTGCATTCATATTATAGCACTTTTACCCTCAAAAATCATATGTAAGCAAGCAAGCATTAGAATAAGAATCTTAGAAATAAAATGAATTCCCACAGAATATGACGCAGCGCTAACTCCCGCCTGTCATGGGCTGTGAATTCAGATTCAAACAGCGCCGTCCCAGACTGTTTCGCCATGAATCCCTGAGCATGGAGAGACAGTGCGGCGTGCCAGGCTAGCTATGGTCCACCAGGCTGGTTTGGTCCCGATTCTGCCTCCTCTTGCCTGGACAGCGGCTCTTCAACGCTTCTAGAAGCGTACCTTGATGTCTGCGGGTGTGAAGAGGGAATTTGTCCTGACAATCTGAATTTTCTGCAGCTTTCCAAAGGATCTGTTCTGTTAACGGCGCCGGCTGTGCAGCCATGACACGCGGTGCTGGGATGTTTTTAAAACGCCTCTTTTACCATCCAAAGAAAATATAAGCAGACAAAAAGCCAAACTTTTGTCCACCTCTAGATATTCTAATGAGGAGAACTTCACTGGTAACGTGGACAGACAGGACAGCATGCAGAGAGCGGTGTGGTGGAGGGGCGTGGCCAGGCGAGGAGGCGTGGCAGAGGGGGCGGAGATCACTCTCAGGTGGGTGTGGTTAGTCACCTCTCCCCCCTCCCTCTACTCTCTCCGAGAGGGGGACAGGGGGACGGGGGGACCCACAGAGACACTGGCCAGTGGTGGCAGAGTCCCTGGCCGCCCGCGCTGCTGAGGCATTCTGGGTCAGACGTCCAGCAGCAGAGCGGCCGACCAACCAGGACGAGGCAGTGTGTGTGTGTGTGTCGGGCAGTGTGTGTGTGTCGGGCAGTGTGTGTGCCGGGCAGTGTGTGTGTCGGGCAGTGTGTGTGTGTCGGGCAGTGTGGCAGTGTGTGTGTCGGGCAGTGTGTGCAGGGCCGGCTCTAGGCATAGGCGAACTAGACGGCCGCCTAGGGCGCCACGTCCCGAGGGGGGCGCCGCGGTCGTACAAGGGGCGCCACGACGCTCTGTGTTCCGTGTGCCCCGCTGTGCAGCGGTCCGACGCACTGCGCTCCTCGTCCTCGGCGCTGCCCGGCACTGATCGGTATTGTTCGGCATCATTCCTCAGCGCACGCACCCCCCCCCCCCCCCCCCCCCCCCCCCCCCCCCCCCCCCCCCCCCCCCCCCCCCCGCTCAACAAAATGTCGGGACCGCTCGAAAAACACGCTCCCAAGGGGCGCTCGTCTCGGGCTCGCCTAGGGCGCCTCTGAAGCCCGGGCCGGCCCTGAGTGTGTGTGTGTCAGGCAGTGTGTGTGTCGGGCAGTGTGTGTGTCGGGCAGTGTGTGTGTCGGGCAGTGTGTGTGTCGGGGCAGTGTGTGTGTCGGGCAGTGTGTGTGTCCGGCAGTGTGTGTGTCGGGCAGTGTGTGTGTCGGGCAGTGTGTGTGTCCGGCAGTGTGTGTGTCGGGCAGTGTGTGTGTCGGGCAGTGTGTGTGTCGGGCGCAGGTGTCCTGTAGGCTCCGTCTGATCCTCGTCTGTAATCCTGTTCAGTAATCCATGTTTTGATCAGGAACCAGATTACATATTACTTTATGGACTGTGACGGATTACAGTTACATTTCTGTGTATCGTAATAACGTGATTCATGCAACCCGCTGCTCCCCAGCAGGTATTCCATGACCTGCCACAGGAAGCCAGGTCTCCTCCGTATCGAGGGAGCGTCTTCACGGATGGTCAGTTTGAGCTCGTTCCCGATGTTCGTCTTGCTAAAACACAGCCAGAGCCTCGGCCGACCGCCAGCACTGCCAGGCTTTATTCACAGGAATGTGTGTTAAAAGAATAACAGTAAACGTGCTGTTTTAATTTAGCAGGTGTTGTTTTCTTTGAAACTCGATGATCTCCGTAAGCACAGCCCGCGGTGACGTCTTTATTTCCATATTTGTTCCAGTGTGTTCATATCGCACTAAACCAGGTTTATGGTTTGTGAAACTGAGATTTTTCTCATTTAATTATTGGAAATCTTCACTAATAAGGTAAATGTAAATGTCTTTATCCATCTTGCCTGCACATAAAGAGAGTTCTGCTCTTCCTCAGTAAGCTGAGGTCACGTGACGCCTGAGTGTTTTTTATATCATGGCAGTTTCTTAGAATTAATTCCTGTAAAGAAAAATCACAATATGCTCTCTCTGCCCCTGTACCGCGGCACTCGGCCCGGGTCCGCCGTGCAGAACCACTTCCACACGTCTCCTCCAGTAAGTCCACCATTCATGTGTTCATCAGATCACTAACCACCTCACCCGAACTGGAGCTCCTCTGCTGATACTATTGAATCCATTCTGGGGACGTTTTCAAACATAAATAGATGGAAAATAATGTGTTCAGCAAAGCAAATGAAAACGCTGTTATTGAAAATGATTTATTTTGCAACGTTTCGAACATGAACGGACATCTGCAGGCTGACAGAAACAGAGGACGTCTCTGTTCCTGCTTCTCAAAGCCAAACGTAAAGAAAGAAAGAAAAGAAGCTGGTTGTTCTCTGCGAGCCTGTTCTGTGGTCGGTCTCAGCCCTGAAACGTCCCAGAAGGCTCGGCGGTCAGAGACTCTGCTCCAGCGCGGCGCCGGAGCGTCGGGTGAAAGGCCAGTGGGGACGGAGTGGCGTCCGCCGTCCTTCACGAGTCTCCAGCCCCGAGCCGAGCGGCCTGCAGCTCCTGGATCAGCGCTGCCAGAGGAAGACGCCACAGCAGCGTGAAGCGGGGTGGGAGTGTGTGTGTGTGTGTGTGTGTGTGTGTGTGTGTGTGTGTGTGTGGGGACGTTGGAGCTTTACCACTGATGATGTCTTCCTTCACTTTCTGCAGCTCTTTCTTCACCTCTTCCAGGATTTCCTGCAGAAACACCAGAGTTCGTTATTGGAGCTTTTATTTTGAAACAAAACGCTGAGGCGGGATTGCGTCTGCTCTGCGACAGGATGACAGAACCCTTCAGAGTCTCAGCCTTTCGCCTTTCAGACCGACTCTGCAGGTCAGGAGGACAGACGCTGCTGAGGACCAACCTCTTTGACTCTGTCCAGCTCAGCGTCGCTTCCTGCAGGCTCTGAGCTCCTCTTCGTCACTTTGACCCTTCAGTAGAAAGACCACCCCACACACACACACACACACACACACACACACACACACACACACACACACACACACACACTTATTTTCATATCTTTGGAAAATAATTATTTTACTGAAATTCAGTTAAAACCACATTGTAAGGAAAGAGTTTCCAAGAAAATAAGAATTTTCAGAGGAAAGTGCGAAAAGTCAGAGTTGTGTGGGAAATGAGGGCAGCACTGTTCCTCTCAGTGAGACCTTTTATTGTGAAGGTGAGACAGGAAGGAGGCCACAGAGTGAGCAGGAGCTGTCCTCAGCGATCAGAGCTGGAAGCGTCAGGATTCTGATTCCCTTCCAGCCGTGATGCTGGAGAACTCTGAGAACCGCCGCCGTCTCACCGTCTCACGGTGAGACGCTGCAGGACAGGAGGAGGAGGAGGACCGGTACCTGGACGCCGGGCCGGGGCTCTGGAAGGGGGAGTTGGAGGAGCTGAGGGTGGGGCTGGAGTCCTTCTGGCTGGAGCTGAAAGCTTTCTGCCTGCTGGAGACACGAGGCTCTCAGGACGCCTGCTGTGTGGAGGACCCCTGTGTGGGGGACGGGACGTCTCCTGTGTGTTGGACGTCTCTTACCTGGGCGCGGCGCCGCTCTTGTCCCTCAGCTGGCCGGTCTCTGTGGAAGGGGACGTCAGAGACGTTACCAGACGGATCTATTTGCTCTCTTTGCTCCTGCTAGCAGCCTGGACCCTGTGGGGTCAGAGGTCAGCAGCCTGCATGAGCCTGAATTCAGCTGGAAGCTGTGAGGACGTCGTCGGGACAGTCTGGACCGTCAGGTGTTTGTCCGGAGGTTTTGACATGCTGGTTTTTCAGTTTTACCGTCTCACTGCTGGGAGTGTGCAGGCAACTCTGAACTTCAGGAATTATTCAAGAATCATTTCTTCATTTCATACATGTGGAAAACATTCGCTCAGGCACAGGTGCACATGAATCCCGCGTTTAAGCCCCGGAGACAAATCTGCTGAATAATTTCACTTCGTTTTATAATAATATATTTAAACCTGACACATATAACTCAACATGTCTCAGAAGAGTAGGAACATTTCTATGATTTAAATGTCACATTTTCACATTAAACCTAAAAGATATTCTAGAGTGCACAATAAAAAATATTCTGATTTAAAATGTTTAATTTATTCAAATCCCCCAGAAATGCTGCAGAGAGGCTGTGAAGGCTCACATGTGCTGGAAGCAAACCCCCGATACCGGCTGAACATACAGACAGGCTTCTGAGGAGCCACTCACCTCCGGGTCCTGAGGACTTCACCGCCGAGCCAGAATCCTCCTGCAGAGACCACATAACAGAACACTCAGCGCGAGGGGAAGCGGTTCCAGGATGGACAGAGCAGTCAGGAGCCTGATCCAGAGGAACTTGGACGTTCTCCTGGAACTAGTTATTTTCCAGTTCCCCAGTTTGCTGACTCGTCTGGATGAGCCCCCTGTAGCTGTGGGTGCTTCCTCGGGTAACGGCACTGTCGGCCTGTCAGAGGGTTCAGCACCCAGACTCAGTAGATGTTAGGAAATCATATCAGTAAATATGACTTGTCCAGTGTTTCCCAAAGCATGGTCACTTTGTCTAAGGTGCTGTGGCATAAAAAATGAGGCATCCAGCGTGGACGCCCCTCCTCAGAGAGTCCTGGGCTGCCGGTCAGTCCCGCCGCCCTGCTGGCAGAACAGCTCTACACTTCATTTCCTCCTGGAGGATCAGTAAGGGTTCTGAAATCTGTGTCCACTACAGGAGGTTCAGCTGGAGCTGAACGGTGCTGTTCTCCTAGCTGTGCCACAGAGAACAGAGGCTCACCACCGGGGACGGGTACCGATGTACTGATGTACCGCTCACATTTGAACCCGTACAGTACCGATTCCCGGTGCCTGGGAATCAGTACCGGTACTCAACAGCACCAATTTCTGTAACTTTTGTGTGCATTTCTGTGGTAATAAATGTTAATTTCCTGCTAGCAGCAGACGAGTCCCTGACGGGGACCCTATGCTGGAGTGCTAACAGATGCTAGCATGCTAGCAGCACCCAAGGCAGGAGTTGTAGTCGTACATGTGAAGCTGTTTAAAACACTGCACTCTTCAGACTTGTGAAATATCGTGCTCTTCACCAGGAGCTTCCTGACTTCAGCGGCATCCCGCCGCGGTGAGCATCATCTGCATCACGGTTTGAAACATTAGCAGTGATCTGGAGCCTTCTTATCAGCCATGCTGCTCTGCTGACGGAACACCCGGCTGCTCACGACTCTACACAGCTGCAACGCTGTGTTCAAGTCCGAATCGGAACATTGCCTACTCTTCCTCTCCCTCTCAGTCATTAAGGTGCGTTCAGGCACCGAAACATGGTGCCGTTTGAATTTACCTGAATCAGTACTCGGTAGTACTGACGGAATCCGGTCGGTACCAATAAAATACCAAGTCCAGGACCCATCCCCACTGACGACTTCGCTCTGACACATGAGCAGAGCAGCTGAGGAGGGACTACCAGAGAGAGAAGGACCAGGACTACCTGAGACTGAAGGACCAGGACTACCTGAGACTGAAGGACCAGGACTACCTGAGACTGAAGGACCAGGACTACCTGAGACTGAAGGACCAGGACTACCTGAGACTGAAGGACCAGGACTACCAGAGACTGAAGGACCAGGACTACCAGAGACTGAAGGACCAGGACTACCAGAGACTGAGCAATACTGGAAGGATATCTAGGAGAAAGAGGCGCCCCACAACACTAACACACCGTGGCGAGCAGACCTACAAGCAGAACACTGCAACCTCCCAGAACAAGAACCAGCAGTCATCACAACAGCAGACATCCAGAGAAGAAGACCTGGACAGCTCCAGGTCCTGACAGGATCCACACCTACTGGCTGAAGAAGCTCCCTGCTCTCCATGAAGGCCTGGCAGCCCAAATGACCCAGCATCGGCAGGGACCTGAGAACCTTCCTGGGAAACTCAATGAGGCCATGAACACAACTCAGGAAGCGACCTGGAAGCCAGTGGCAGAGGAGAGCAATGTGGCAGATACCAAGGAGACGCTCTGTCCCCCCTGCTGGTCTGCAGAGACCTGACCCCCCTCAGCCAGACCAGCACCAGGAGTGGAGACAGGAACCGGTTCCACAGCGGAACAGTCGTCAGCCACCTCCTCTACATGGACGACATCAAGCTGCAGCCAAGACTGACCGGGACATGGACTCCCTGATCCACCTCACCAGGATGTCCAGCAGGGACATGGACTCCCTGATCCCCCTCTCCAGGACATCCAGCAGGGACATGGGGACGTATGTCCCTAACCAGACTCCCTCTTCCTGCTCTTCAGCCTGTGGCTGCTGCTCAGGGGGAGATGGAGCTCTGCACCTTGGTTATGCTGATGTGAGACAGGCTCATGTCTCCTAACCAAAACACCAAAGGACGATAAGACACAGTCCTCATAAAGACGGTGAAGAGTGACTCACATTGACAGGTTCTTCCTTCTTTGCAGAGGGACTATCAGCAGCTTTCCTCCTATTCAAAAGAAAAGTGTGTGACAGAACACAAATTCAGGATTCAGAACTATCAAAGTCATCACAGACATTGTTGTTTCAATTCGATTGACTGCTACACAGAAAATCTAAAAAATTCTGCATGCACAAGAAGAAAGGTGGAAAAGAAAAACTCAGTGCCGTACTTCAACAGTCAGAACAGTCAGAGCTTCTTCATGACACTCTGGACCATTTTCTAGTGAAATTAGGACCGCTGGAGGACCCGCACTGCACTGAGCTTCTTCCTTTCCTCACTCTCCATGTTTTACTTTAACATCTCTCTCTCTCTCTCCGAGTCTGGTTCTGCAGAACAGTTCTGGTTTTATCAACCATCTGCCCAGATCTAAATCAAGTGGTACAGAAGGAGGATGGCTGGATGGTAACTTGCCTTCTGGCCAGGATGGCACTCATTTCTCCCATAAGGCCTCCTCCACCTCCTCCACCTCCTCCACCTCCGCCACCTCCGCCACCTCCTCCAGGCGAAGGTGGAGGTGGCTTGCTGGCTGGTGTCGCTGCTGCATCTTCATCCTAGACAGACAAAAAGGATCTGACCTGCTTTGGTTGTTCCTCTGAAGTGCAGCGAACTCTCAGTGGTTTCACAAACTGACCCTGGCAGCTTTACGCAGTTTGGCTCCTGCCAGAGCTGCTGCCAGCCCCCCTCCTCCTCCTCCTCCTCCTCCTCCTCCTCCTCCTCCCATCGGAGGTGGAGGTGGTGCAGGTGGACCTCCGGATGGAGGCGGTGGTGGTCCGGAGGAAGGCGGGGGTGGAGGTGCTGGCGGGGCGGTGGGAAGGGGTGGTGGAGCAGGTGGGGCGGGTGGGGCAGGTGGGGCAGGTGGGGCAGGTGGGGCAGAAGGGGCAGCAGAGGCCTGCCGGTCTCTCTCCTGTTGCTCCTGCCTGCTGATAATCCACAGAGGTCAGAGGTCAAAGGAGCTCTCCCCTCTGTGTTCGGTCTTCTTCTACTTGGTTTAAAGTCAAACTGCTGGCTGCACAGAAACAGTTTTACTCCTGGAAAAGGAGGCAGTGAGTGAAGAATGTTACAGAGCGTTAGGACAGCACCTCTTCTGTTGTTCCAGCTGCTGTGCAGAGGGTCCAGCGTGAGCAGGGCCTGAAGGAAACATGATGGAATCTGCCTTTACAGGTGGAAGGTGTGATGAGTGTGGACATGCAGTCCACTTCACCCACATGTCAGGTCAGTGAGACTTTGCAGACATCATGTCTCATCAGTGAGTGAGGCTGAAGCATTAGTGAATGGACTGGACTTCACGCACTGGGGGTGTTCTGGTGCTGACCTGGGTCTGCTGGGGCGCTGAGAGCCTCCAGAGCCTGAGTCATGGAGCTGGCAAACAGGACCGCGTCGTCTTTGCTGCTGAAGTTCAGCCCCCACACTTGTTTGGAATCCCTCCACTGGTGGAAGTTTGCTGTAGCTTGATTATACTTCATCCCTCTGACCACAGCACAGTTTATCACCACCTGCGACGAGGAGGCCGGGGGAGGGAGTTACCACAACCTGCTCTAAAGACCAGGGTCTGAGTGTGTGTGTGTGTGTGTGTGTGTGTGTGTGTGTGTGTGTGTGTGTGTGTGTGTGTGTGTGTGTGTGTGTGTGTGTGTGTGCTACCTGCTGGTTGGCCTGCAGCTTGCGGCCCACCACTCTGAAGGTGTTGGCTGCAGGGTTGTGAAAGATCTGGACTCGGCTGAAGGACGGGGTGTCGGATCCTGCTGGGATCCAGCGCTTGTGTCCGTCGTCGTACAGCATGACCGTGGCCTTGACCTGGCAGATGCTGGACTCGCTGTGAAGAAGGTAGTCAAATTAGGACATGAGGCTGGATATCCGCTGTCCCTGCTGGTGGAAGTGTGGGACAGCTGAGTCTGTGGTGAATCAATCTGTGGATGAAGGCATTTCCTCTGAGGGCCTCCAGGCGGCGCTGTGGCTGAAAGCTATTACTCAGTATAGAGTTCAGTTTCCTGAGCATCCAGCTTCTGGGTCTCCTCTGGTCTGCATCAGTCCATCCTTCAGCTCCGGGTTGGAAGTAAGTATAAGTACAGTTTTTTTGTAAAGCGCTTTTCACAGAGCAGCCGTCACGGATCACATCAGGATCAAGAAATCCGGACGAAAGATCATATTAGCTAACCAGACTCAAACTGGCTTTAAAGAAAGCACTGTCGAGCTAGACCTGTTCTCAGGTCCTGAACCAGCTCCACCTTGAGAACCACGGTCCCACAGCTCATTACGCTGCACATGTCTGCTGTGGTGTCTTATCAGCTTGGCCAGTTTTAATGGATTAATTCATTTCGCCCGTTGGAGTAGGATTTGTTTCAACACCTCCACCTATAGAGAAAGCTTTTCAGCCATTTCAGCAGTCTTGCCCACCTCTGGCTGGTTCTATTGCACCTGTCTGAGCCTTTCTGGGCAGTCTGAGAGCTCCAGGTACAGCAGCAGAGTGCCAGGGACAGTGAAAGAGCTAAACTCTATTTTCCTCCCAGACTTTTCTTTATTTAGGTTTAATCATCAACATTTCCCAGTTGATGTGGAGGCCAGCATGCAGGATAACTAACTATTCAATCCCAGCTGGCATTCAACCCACCTTAAAGGAGCACAGCGCAGTTTGCTCGTTTTATGCGAAACATCGCCCCCTGCAGGCCTCAGGCGTAACTGTAGCTTAGTGAAAAGCTCGTGTCTGTGGCTTGTGCCCATGTACGTGCACAGAAGAGGGAACTCCTTCCTCGCTCTTTTAGCAGCGCTCCAGTAAAATGTAAGTTTCTCCTGCCTGGTGGGTCTGTGTGGAGCTGAGGCAGTGCTAGAAGCCGGTCTTTTCTTACTGTCTGGAGGCTCCAGCCTCAGTACTGCTCCGTTGTTGCTGCTAAGCGTCTGGCGGAGTAATGGCGGACAAATCGAAACTTAAGGATTACCAGGCCAGCGGGAGGCGCGTTACGTCAGGCTCAGAGCGATTCGTACCCGAATCACTCATATTGCTGTGCCTTCAGCGCCCTGCACAGGACAATAGGAGCGACTGCGATCTTGCAAAAATAGCTCTTGCTGCCCATCAGGCAAAGGTGAAAACGTGTGTGGGTGTGAATAATTGATCATTTAATATTTAAAACTGCGCTGTGCCCCTTTAAACTTAAGTTTAGTTGAAATAATGTCAGTTGATGAAAAACGTTAATTCAACATCAAAACAAAGTTGACACTAAATGGTTGAAGTTGTGTCGTGAACTCACTGTGGATTCAACATTGAAATAACTTTTTGTAGATGTATATCTAATCGTCAGTATTTTTAAATCATGATTTCTAAAAATTTTGCTGAAATATGTCGGTTGAAAAACAACGTTATTTCAACACCAAGACAGTGCTGATAAATTTACCATTGGACTAGTGTTTATGTGAACGTTAACCCCGCCTTGTATTTCTTTTTCTTTGAGTCTGTTTTCATTGTCTCGTAAAGATAGAATTATGTCTAATAAAAGAGCCACACAAGCGGTTAAATTTAGTGCGTAATGTCATCAAATTGTGAACTTTGGTGAAACACAAAACAAACATTTTTAAAACCACCACTTTGTTTCGTGTGTATTGCACTGTATTTCAGGAGAAGTAGTTTTCTGCAAAATAGTGGTCACCCTCAAGTTTACAATCTCAATATACAGTTAACTAATAGCTCAACAGGTAAGGCTGATGCTCACTGAACAGTTGTAAGTTCCATTCCCATGTATCACCCGTCTGTAATGAAACGCCGAAATGACTGAAAGACTGTCTGAACCTCAGACTGCAGGCCTGGTGGTCGATGTAATTTATAATTTTCTGCACTTTTGCTGCTATACTGCTCAGTTTAACTAAAACCAAGATTGATTCATGGTTGAAAACATGATGTTGAAATAATGTGATTTCAACGATCAGATCTGCAAAATCAAAACAAAATTCAACAGTTATTCAACATTGATACCTGACGTTGATTCAACAGTGATTCAACGCTAAAATGCCAGCTGGGATCTTTCTTAACTTGAAGTGGAACATTTGGACCTTCAGCTGGGACAGAGGAGTCTTTCAGAAGACGGACATATCGAGTGTTCATCATATGGAAGCTTGTAAAGCAGTGTAGGAGATCCATCAGTCAGTCAGTCCACGTATCACCCTGTCAGAGCTTCAGGGAGACGCTGCAGAGGAGCCTCATGGACCCCGTGTGTGTGTGTGTGTGTGTGTGTTCTTGTACATACCCAAAAGTAAGGACCAAAACTTGTTTTTCACCAACAGAGTGAGGACATTTTTGTCGGTCCTCACTTTTCAAAAGGCCTTCTTTGACCTTTTTGAGGGTTCAGACTTGGTTTTTGATTTAGGGTTACAGTTGGGTTCAGGTCAGGTTTAGGGCATAGGTCAGGGTTAGGCATTTATTTTTGATGGTTAGGGTTAGGGGCTAGGAAATGCATTATGAGTGTCCTCACAACGATATCAGTACAAACGTGTGTGTGTGTGTGTGTGTGTGTGTGTGTGTGTGTGTGTGTGTGTGTGACTGAAGAATGATTCACTAACAGATGAAAACAGGAAGAACAAGCAGGGAAAGCGGTGAACCTGGACAGGCAGTTGGAGCTTCAGGTGTGGAGGGTTCCGTGAGTGAAGAGAAAAGAGAAGCTGTGACTGTGGATTATTTCACGGCTTCATCGGCCGTCCTGCAGACAGTGTGAGCGCTCTGTGGAGAGCGTTTCTCACTGTGCACGCTGTGAACAGTCCTCCAGTCTCAGCTTCCTGCCACAAAGCCTTTTTATGTTGCAGCCACTTCCTTCTCTGCTCGCAGTCGAGCCTAATAAGGTCATGCTTGTCTTGTCGGCGGTAGACACGCTAACTTGTGAAAGTTTGAGCTTGTTCTGCTGATCGGGGCTGTGAGCAGTGAACTGTCCGATTCATCCTGCTTCAGCTGAAAATTCAACATGTTTCGGTGGAGCGGGAGGTTCAGGAAGCCGGCAGCGATCAGCACAGTTGCTTTAGATAAAGGAGACATTTCGGGAGGTCTGGAAAAATAAAGCAGTGTCTGGACGCGTCCAGTCACACACTCACCTCATGTTGCTGCTGCGGGTCCAGGACCGGCGTCACGCTGAGGGTCCGCTGAGGCTGCTGAGGCTGCGCTGAGGGTCCGGTTGCAGGTGTTTGTGCTGGCAGGCAGGTCGTGGGAGCGCTCAGTCCTGCCTGCACAGCCCCATCGCTCTGTCGAGACAGAAACACCAACCACTTGCACTTCTGTCTTTGTACTGTCATTTCCTTGATGGTTTTTTTTTTGGTCTCTTCCTGTTCTTGTTTTATTTGACTGACTGTTGAACATGTTTCACACCTTCCTCATTGCTTGGCTCTGATTTCTCTCCTCCTCCCGACACGCTCCAGCGCTGTGGACGGCAGCAGCAGGTCTGTCTGCTGCAAAGTGAAGGACAGCACCGTCCACTGCTCTCACAGAAGAATTTAGACTTTCTCTGATAAGAACGTCTCTGAGAGGACACCGCATGGAACACACACCCTCCTGGAACGATTTGGCAGAACCACGTTCAGCAGTAAGATGATAAAATCTCCTCTGAGGTCTTCCCCAGGTGGAGCTCGGTCACTGTTTATGCAGTGTTTGAGTGAACTGTGTCCACGAGGCTCCGACAAGCTTTAATGAACGGCTGCTTCCCTCCTGTGTGAGGCAGTAGCATCATCAGCAGCAGCCGCTGGACAACACAGACACACCGTCCAAATCACACAGTCGTTTAATAAAACTACGGCTGCTTTCATACCAGGCAGTCCGGGACGGGGCTCTCCTGTAGGGGGGTGTGAAGTATCACACCTTGCTTCGCTTCTTCTTGCTGCTCACTGGACCGTCGACCAAAAACATGAACAATGGCATGCAATGACAGCAGCTGCTCGTTAGGAGGCGCTGTTGGTCGACATGAACACTGACCACACAGGCAGAAGAAATCCGGCTCATCTGATTGGTGCGGACCAAAACTGGAAGTCCCAACCAGCAGCCGGCTAGCGATTAGCGGCTAACGGCTAACCACATGATTTATAGGCTTTTCACCATCCATCAAGAAGCTGCTCTTCTTCACCACTCCATGTCTGACCTCTGACCTCCAGACAGTTTCTAACTCTTTCTTTGAGCGTCTGCTTCTTCTGTATTTTCAACCAAAAAAAAAAAAATCTGTCAAATAAAAAAACTTCTTTATATGCAATTTTTTGGGGTATCCAATTCTTTTTTTGGGTTTGAACAAGTTTTTTCTTTGACTGAAAACTTTTTTTTTTTTTTTTTTTGATTGAAGTGAAGTTTTTTCTGATTGAAAACATGTTTTGCGATTGGAGCAACTTTTTTTTGATTGAAAAATAAAGACACAAATTTACCTCCATACGATTCAAGAACAAGGTGAAGGAAGACTTAGGCTCACGGCAAGAAAACATAAACAATGCCTGGCTCAAGAATGCGACAGCGCTTGATCCACGTTTCAGAGAGTTGAAGAGCCTGCTCAAGACCGACAGAGAAGAGGTGTGGACCACACTGGGGGGATGCTGCTAGCATCCCTAGTTGTCCTATGCAAAATAGAAAGCTTACAATGACTTACTAAATTAAAAACAACAATAAAACAAACAACGCAACAAAATGGAAAGAAAAAAAAATCCCCTCAATTCCCTACGTAGCCATTTCTGTCTTACTGCACATGTGCCACTTTCCAATCCCCAGAATGCATCACACGCTCAATGCTTGCACTGAGCACTATCGACTGCTATTACAGAAGATGTCAAAGTGAAAGCAAGGGTGAGTACACTTAAAGGTGCATTAAGGAGTTTTACAACCTTAAAAATACTTATTTTCCACCATAAACTTGTTACACATTTTTAATGCTGTGTACAATGTGCCCTGACATATTCATTACCAGAACCTCTAACAGGCTAAACTGTCACTTGAAAGTCACAGTGCCGGTCCGGCTCCAGAGTTTTTTTGGGGAGAATTTGAAAGGAATGACGTAATGCGCGCTCTGGCTGGTTAGGTTTCATTTTGTCCGCCATTACTCCGCCAGATGCTTAGTGAGCAACAACTGAGCAGGATCTTCCAGAAAGTCAGAACAGACTGGCTTCTAGCACTGCAGCTCCACACAGACTCCACCAGGGAGAAGAAACTTACATCTTACTGGAGCGCTACTAAACGAGCGAAGACGGAGTCCCCCTCTTCCGTGCACGCGAGCCACAGGGACGAGTTTTTCACTAAGCTGCATTACGCCCAAGGCCTGCAGGGGGCGCTGTTTCGCACAAAACGTGCAAACTCCTTAAGGCACCTTTAAAGCTGCTGTAGGCAGGATTTTGCTAGTCAATGCTAATTTTTCTTTGTTTTCTTTGGATTAAATGTTAGAGTATCCATTGATAATCCTTTAGGAGTGTAGCATAACTGCTCTACCGCGAGGGCGCAGCGTTTCCATCTGTCTCTGTTCTGAGCTGAAAAGGAATCTCGACAGCTCCAGGTATCTTTGACCAATCAGAAGAGCCCCTGAGGCTCTAACCGTGATTGGTCGAGGGGCGTTCGTCGCACGTTCTTGTGGGAGGGGCTTAACTTGCGTAAGGGCGAGATGTCAGAGAAAACAGGACAGGATTGGCTGTGCTGGGTTTCAAATCGCCATCTTAGATGGGTCAAATCGCCATCTTGCTTAGGTAAACCTAAGCAAGATGGCGGAGATGCGGAATCCTGCCTACAGCACCTTTAATTTAAATGGTTAAGATGACACTGTTTGTTCATTGTTGTTCTAAGATAAACTCAGAATTGTTCATGAACACACACTGATAAAGTCACGGTTGCTAGCATACAATGCGCAGCCATCGCAGCATGTTCGATGTCTTTATCACTGAACGCTGTGATCTTACATTTGAACCACTGCAACCTCCTGTCCAGTTAAGAAATTTCCAGTTTATACATATTTATTCACACTTAATCATTCAAACCAAGTTGCTCAACAGTAATCCAGGCTTCCTATTAGCATCATAATCAATTCATTTAAACCAAAAGAAAAAAAAAATTGCATAACCAATGGGCCCACTGAGCAATAAGTTCAGTTGTGTCAGATCGCCACACCTTTGAACAACTGCCACTGAGGTTCGTCCGTGAAAGGAATACTTAATTCACCACAACATCATTTTCAGGAGTAAGGTGCGTATCAAGAGCGCTTCATCACTCATTTCAATATCTCTTTCTTTCGTGATCATGCAGAGCACACTATTTCCGGATATTTGGGGTGAATAACGTCGCAGCGTAATTATATACAACACACAAGAGATGTAAGTTAAATTTTAATTTGTACGGTTCAAAATAGAATAAAACAAGAAAAATCAAAATCCAAGAGATTGTGGAGACAGTGCAAGAGGCATAAGACAACAGTGTTGCATTTGAAGATAGTACAAATCAAAAAAAGGACTTTGGGGTAAATTTTGCACTGCACTTGGGATTCCAAACAATAATAACAACCGCTACGGAGTTTGGAAATCTCATGGACTCCATCAGGTTTGTAATTTATGCATTACTACATAGGAATTAATATATAAAGTACAACAGTAGATGCTAAATTGAATAATTAAAAAAAAAAAGTATCATCTTCTTGAAGCTGGGAGAGAACCGTCTCCCCAGCTTGTGGCTGAAGACCACCTCAACAGCTAATGGTCATTTTCGGTAGCATCCATACAATCATTCAGTACGTTCTGTGTAACCTAATGAAATTGCAAACATTTTGAAAACGCGAAGACTAAATTAAAATTCAAGGTCAGTTACTTTAGGAGTTTCTCATAACTTTGTAAAGGATGTAAGTTAGTCACAGAATCTGCAATTAAAGGAAGCATCGTCGGGTCAACGTAGTTTAGAAATGTCAGATTAAAATTTTACAGTTGATGCAATTGTTGCTCTTGATACTGATTTACAAGCAGAACAAGATTTGTTGGTTTTATACTGGGCTGAGGTTAGAAAATGTATATCTGTTTCAATGTATGCTTGATGGAAATAACGTAGTTTTATGATGACACACTGGCAGTTATCTCTCTCCCCGATCCAGACTGACAGTGCTGAAACTGGGCACAACACACTGGCAGGACATCTCCACCACAGGGCACTGACAGCAGTGTGTGTGACACCCATCTCTTCCATTGACAACACTGCTGCCTCAGCTTCTGTTTTTCAATGGCATGTTGTGTTTTGTGGCATATTATCCCCATGTAGTGATGTGAACTGTCCAGGGTTCAGAGGGAAGTACCGTATTTTATGCACTATAAGGCGCACGTAAAAGCCTGTAATTTTCTCAAAATCCAGCAGAGCGCCTTATAAATCGATGCGCCTTTTTTGCGGGAATTACGGTAATCACCCTGATCATATGCGCAAACAACCTCTGTTTGCTAAGCTGCTAAGCTAGCTAGTTTAAACAGAACGGAGCGCGGCACGCGGCTGCACAGCCGGCCGACGTGGGGAGCGGCTGGACGCCGGGCGGCAGCCTGCACGCTGCGACTCCGAGAACGGCCGGCCCCCGCCCGGCAGCCCACCGCCGGGACGCCGGGAGCGGCTGAGCTGTCGGTGGGACACTTCACTCAGGAGACGGCAGCTGGCTGAACCCCGCTGACCGAGCGAGTTAGACCAGTCGTGGCCGCTCTGAGCTGCACATCGTGAAGAGGAGCGATCCTCAGACTGGCTCTGATATGTCGCTTTACTCACACATTTCAACCGAGAATGTAACCACCTAGACTGCCCATATGTATTTCTCTCATACTATTCTATACATCCTATGCGCCTTAAAATGTGGTGCGCCCCATGTATGAATTTTTTTTTAATAAAAGCCATTCATTGACTGTGCGCCTATTAATCCAGTGAGCCTTATAGTGCCGAAAATACGGTAATTGAATCTCTATTTGCTCCAAATGAAGGGCATCATTTCCAACAATTACATTCAATATTCACAGGTCATCTTCAAAGTGAGTGAAAGTGAACTTTAATAGCTACAATTAACATTTTGGGAATGGCAAGTAATAAAAAACTAACAACTCAACATTGGATTATGATGTGAAGTTACATTAAGAGGCAGCACTGAAAGGGCATGTTTTCTTTAGCAGTGCTGTAGTTCAGAACAGAGCATTGATGATCCTATCTTGGTCATTAAATGCATCCATTGGATAAAATGCTGATTAGAAGCTGTGTGTGTCGTCATATTTGGCAATCATGTTCAATGAGGAATATTTCCTATTTGTAATTGTAAGCTGATTTATACAGCAGACACACCGTTGAGATGCTGTGTCTGTGTTTCCATTCTGACTGACTGATGCGCATCGCTTCTCCTCCACATCTTTGCTCAATTTCAACCTTTGAGGGTTTGACACAATTGGCTTTTCAAGGCCGTTCTTCCATTGGAGCTTTTTTCACCTCAACATCAACACTTTTATCTACTTAATGATATTTTATTTATAGGTTTTACTTTATTTTGTATTTTTAGTACTCGTCAGATGCATATAGGTCAAGTATTTCAACTATGTACAACAATTTATTAATCATCAGCTACTTTGTGCTCTGTCATTTCAGGTGTCGTCAATGGAAGACGATGGGTTTGTCTGGATAAAAGTCCCTCAAAGAGAATGCTTCTTTTTCATTGAACAAAACGACTGGGCAAAGCTTACAAAGAAAAGAAAGAAAAGAAAAGTCATTCTCTGGACTTCAGTGGACCAGTGTCATCTCTAAAGGGCGAAGGCCTGTTCATCCTTTCTGCTCATTTGCCTTCAAAGACACAGACTGAGGACATTAGGATCCCGCAGACCGATTCCTGCCTTCTGGTGTCTTGGATACTGTCGCTTTGAAGACTGCCCAGTCCCACCCCCTCCTCCACCCGCCCCCGCCCCCGCCCCCTCCTGACCCCGCCCACATCAGCCATGTCTGCCCGGCGCTCCTGAAGCAGGCCGGCGTCTCTGGATCGACTCGGAGCCCGCTGGTTTCTTCACTGGTTTTTTTTGTTTTGTTTCTGTCTTATGCTTCTTTTTCTTTTTTTTCTCCTGTGTTTGTGCGACTTACTTTACAGTAGATTCATCACATCTGTTTTCATTATTTCATCAGCACTGTAAATAAAAATTCAGACTGTTGACTAGGGCTGCACAATTAAGCGAATTTTAATGACGATCACTATTTTGGCTGCCACAGTTACATTTAGATGATTGTCAGTGATTTTAACATTGAAAAAGCGGCTCTGTTTCATGTCAAATGAAGCACTTTCTCAACCCAATAGTCAACCAACCACCAGGGGGCGACAGAGGGTTGGGCCTCATCATCACACTGCCTAAACAGCAAGCGAGCGAACCCTGCAGCAGCAGCGTGAAACGATAAACCTGTGAGAGAGAGTGATGTCGGGAGCAGCAGGTGCTGAGGCATCTGGAGGCGAGGAGCCGCTAGCGCCACCTAAAGGAGCAACATCCACTGGATGGAGGGTTTTTGGATTCAGGGCAAGTGATGTTGACCAAAAGAACGTCGTATGCAAAGAGGGCCACAGAGTTGCGTCTGTGCCACAGAGCAACACTACAAACTTATTCAAAGACCAGGAAAAACACCACAAATCGAAATATGATGAATGCATGAAGGCAAAAGCTGACCAGCCTGGTCCACTAAATCCCCGTCTGTGTCCAGCGCCAGTGCAGACAACCATAGCAGAATAGGCTATATGCCCGAGCTAGACTGACGTACTTCCGCTACATTCTCAGCCAGCGTAACTACTTCCGGTCACTCGTGCAGCAGCAGAGTAGCTAGGCGTTCATTCTTCACACGCTGGCTCCAGAACCGAGTAAAAAACCAAGGGATTCCAACTTTACGTTACAAGCTACATTCACAATTACCAAGGCAAAACCCGAAACTGTGTTGTTTTTAACCTGAGCTAGCATACGTCGGAGATAACACGGTTCAGTTCAAATGCTCTACATCTACAGGAAGTGAACTACAGACCAAAGACCTTCTGTCTTCCAGACCTCCAGAGACAAAGATCTGCTCTGCAAATCCATCTAACTTTATTACCAAGTCAGTATTAATGTCAGCTGCTTTTTTCTTGTTGTTAATGGGATGAAGTGAATATGAGACAGTTCCCGACTGAAGACCGGGGTTATTTTGCTGATGTGTGTGTTGCGGCGGACCGTGCATTTCACACTAGGCCTTCAGAACAGATCCGCCTGAACCAATCCACCTCTCAATAACTGTTTTATGGCTATAAAAAAAATCTTATATGCAGATATGCATATAAAGAGTTGTTGCTCAGCAGATAGATACTTGTGCAGCCAGAATAAATGCCTTTGCTGAAGAGCACAAGTCTCCTACTACATCTGTGCACATACAATGAGCATCAACAACTTAATAAAACAGCAATATTATTTAGGAAAAGAGGAACATTTTACTCACCAAAATCCCAATTATTTGTAAACAAAATCCATCCTCCTTTCCTTCCTCAAAAAGAGTTCAACTGCTCTGTCATATAGATTATCCGTGCGTTTCAGTTCCATAAAGCCAGGGCTGAAAGTCCAGCTGCCCTGTGGGATTTCTGGCATAAGTTTTATTTCTCTTCAGGTCTTCTTCTTCTTCTTTGGAATAATTGAGTTAGGCGACCAACAACTTAGGTGCATAGCGCCCCCTACTGTATCTCTTGGTGAATGTAAATCAGAAGGCCTGGATCTGCTGTTGTTAGTGTAGCTAGCTAGAAGGCGCTGAGTCGCCAACTCGAAATCTGATTGGTTGAAGCAACTGTCTGTTTGACGCTTCACTTTACTTCACTGCGCCATCAGAACAGACAGTGAAGGCCTCAGGCAGATTTCTTTGACCCTAGCAACAGATGATGTCTGAAATCTGATTGGTTAAATGATTTAATATGAAAAAAACATGTCTGGAAGCAGCGCGACCACGGGGAAACTATGAAAGGAACTGGAGCATACCGTTTGGAATCATTTATTAATTATTTATGGACAAAATATAATTTATATCAGTCTGTAATTCAGATACTTTTTAGGCCAGCAGAGAAGGCTTTGCAGGCCCTGACGGCCCACCACTGGTGTGTTCAATATCTAGAGCATGAATAAGATTTGTGTGTGTGAGTGAGTGTGAGTGCGCCTGTGCCCGTGCCCGTGCCCGTGCCCGTGCCCGTGCGTGCGCACCTGTGTGTCTGTCAATCTGTCATTTTCCAGCATCCTTGTATTCCCACAGCTGAGCAGCCACACTAGAGGAGGAGGAGACTGGAGACTGACTGAACCAGCTCTGTCTGGAACTCCAGCTACTAAGGTGTATGTCAGGTTCAGAGGTCATTCATGAACATGTTACTTGAAGTTGTTGTGTAACTCTCTCATACTTGAGTTAATTTACTGTAAAAAACAATGTAAAAAAAGATTGTCCTATTGTGTATGATACTTATATGAGAATATATAGAAAACCCCAGACCTAAACATAGAAAATCTCAACACAAAATCAATTTCAAATATGTGACACAATATGTTTTCCAGGAGCTTTTCCATCCGTGCAAGATATCCAGAGCCTTCCCAGCGAGCAGTGCAGCAGGTGAGCGAGCGACCTGGGTGTCCTCAGCATGTCCAAACATCTTCTTGGGAGAGTTTCAGCGCGGCCGACACTGTAGCTGAGGTGGATAAGTGTTCCTTTCTACTTGAACACTTTGAAGGTTTGAGCACCTGTGGAAGCACCATTGGTAGTTGTGGAAATTAAATTATTGAACAAGTTTTGAGCACTTATAAAAGCAAAACTTGAACCTGTGTGTTGTCCCAGGAGTTAAGCTGATGTATTTACATCACATCTGTAAACAGACAAAAAAGACAAACTATGCATTTACATAGTTTTACGTTGTTTTTTTTGACGGAAAATGTGACGTACTGCACCTTTAAACGCTGGAGTTTCATCTCCTGACATGTGACGGCCGTTTGTCCAGCAGAACATGACTCTGATCGGCGAAATCAACCAGCTGCGTCTGGCCAGGACCCAGATCAAGGACTACAAGACTCAGGTCTCCACGTTCAAAAGGTCCAGCAGGCTCCGGCCCGCCTCGGATCAAGGAGCAGCGGGGGGCCGAAGGAGGACGACCTCTGACCCCGTCAGCTCGGGGATCGGCTGAAGAACCAGCCTCAGTTCTTTTCTCTTCGTCGTCATGCAGCAGCATCAGCTTTACAGTGAAATCACAGTGGAAATGTGTTTCTAGATTGAGGTCCAAAGAGGCTGGGCTGATCAGGAAAACAGAAGAGTCGGCATGTCGACAAACTTTTCATGAGAAAAATATGAACACAAGAGATAAAGAATTTTCCAAACACATGGTTGACTTCGTTTGTCTTTATTAATCATTAAACAGAACACAAAACAGCATTAAACAGATGAGCTGTCAGACTGTGGAACCCCCCTCGTCTGATCAGGCTCTGAAAGTGAGAACAATGAAAACAGTGAACAGGCTCAGATGATTGCAGACATCTTGGCGGCGGCGAGCTTCAGGTCTCTGGAGTGAGCCTCGATGCGCTGGTGGAGCTTGTCCACGGCAGCGGACAGGGTGTTGTAGATGGCCTGGAGGGGACAGGAGGAAGGCGTCAGCGTGGGAACAGGAAGTGGCCTGCTGCTGCTGCGGGAGGCCGCCGGTACCTGGGCTTTCTCCGTCTCCTCGCCGCAGACGTCCCTCGGGCTCTTGAGCTCGGCCCTCAGCTGCTGCGTCTCGCCGGAGATCTTCTGGATCTTGTCGGCCATCTCCTCGCGCTTCTGCTTACGTATAGTCTAGTGGAAATGTACTATAATATGAATGCATATAATCTGGCTTGTAAAACTGCTTGTGTAGCTTTAATTATAACCAGACGACCCCCAGAAACTGGGGACTGACTGAGCCACGAGGCTGGGAGTGAGGGTGGCAAGGTCTGGTGATCAAGGTTTTGTCCACTGTAGGGACGTTACTGTTGTGTTTCTGTGTGTTTGTCTGCTGTGTTGTCCCATGTTTGAGGAGGATGGTAACTACAACGATTTCACAAAAGACTGTGTTGCTTCCATCATCTCCAGCTGCAATCTGATGACAACGTACATGCAGGCAGTATCAAAATAACATATTGTGTAGTGGAAGCCAAAGTTACCTTTCACAGTAAATGTCTCATTTTATATTAACTATGTTATGCATTGTATGACATAACAATCATCGTGAATTTCTTGAAATGAAATTAAGCATATTTTACCACAGAAAATGGACAGAAACAATCAGATCAGAGGGTGTTTACGATTGTGGTTACGAGTGTCATTCAGTGTTCAGTGAACCTTCACAAAGCGATGAGGAAGCAGCCATGAGCAGTCAGTCCCGCTCTCTCACCAGCACTCTGAAACATGTCCGCAGGAAAAAGGGATCTGCATCCAGAGCTTCTCAGGTTTACAGTCAGGCCCTCCTGAAGACACCACTCACACTGCAAAAGAGGATTTCTGAGAAAGTTAAAAAAAAAACAAACAAAAAAAAAAAACTTTTTTTTGTCTAAAAAGTCAAATAATCCTGACAAGCAAGTTTTGTTCTGGAAAATTATTCTTATTTTATGAAAATATATCTAACATTTTCTCAATAAGATACTACAGCTAATATTGAGCTACAATTACTAGTAATAAGCTACAACAATGGTAAACATGAAATCCCGGCAGGGGAACAAGATATTTTTTCTTATTTTAAGAGAAAGACAAACTGCACAAGTTCTCAATTTAAGAAACTACAGCAATTAAAGTCTGAATTCACCTGTTTTTATGCACTGTCAATAGAACAGAACCAAAATCTGATGTACCCTCATCTTAAGCGTCCTTTGTTTACAATTGGAGCGATAGTCTAGTGGTAGAGCATCTGCCTCTCAGCCGAGAGGTCACAAGTTCGCGTCACGGCTGTCCTCGTGACAGAGAAACAAACTCCTTTCCCACTGCAACTAGGGGGTCGATCCGTGTCTGCGACCCGCTAACCGACGCCTTTCCCACCGCCTGCAGACCCTGTCGGTACCCGATCCGTACCCGGAACACGATCCGTACCAGACGCCTCTGCACATGCGCAGAAGTGGGTGTATTTTACGACACTCTGCTGTGGTAATTAAATATAAAAATATATATTTTAACTGCTGCCAACTGTCACGCATTGGCCGGATTCACACGCCCCCACGCCACATCCTCCATTTCTCCCGCTGAAATGTCTTTTCAGGGACTTTGTTTTAGATTTCGGCTCAAAAGTGATCTGTGATCTACCTGTTCAGCCTGTGAACTCGCGATCGTTTAGTTTCGTCTCAGAGGCCGTGAAGAGATGAACTAACGCCGTCAGGTATGTGTGTTTTCAGTATTTATGCTCTTAAAGTTATAATTACATTTTCTAATTCGTTTATGTCTGTTGTGAGAACATTTTAAGGCATTTTGAGCGCTTTGTGGACACTCTTGGGAGGGTTCCATGCTTCATCAGTGAAGCTGCGTCACTCCGTCCTCCCAGCCTGCTCCTTGCTACCATCTGGTCTGTATCGATGCTGATCAATCAGGGACTCCAGAGCAGGATTCACTGTTGTTTATCAGTTTTGGTTTACAGCTGTTGTTGTTATGAGTTCGTTTGCAAGCTGAAATGTGGTCAAATAAAACTAGACAGACATATCTCTACAGTTACTATGCATTCAGTAATTCATGTCTATGTGTAGAACTTAAGAACAGTTTTATGGTCACTTGTTAACGATTTGTTTTCACATGTTAAAAAAGGGGAATTCCAACACGCTTGCTTGTGATATTAACCTGTTAGGAGACAGTCACTGGTTCACTCCTGTAGCTTTAATAAACCAACATGAGGTTTGATGAGACAGGGCCAGCGGCAGGAGGAAAGAGGGAACAGGTTTGATCCAGATCAGCAGAGCCTCAGGACGACAGAACAAGAACAGCTTTGTTGTTTAATGATTCAGTGAAAGGAAAACAAGAAAACAGTCACATTTAAGAGCTGATTCCCTCTGTTCTTTGTCCAGTCTTCATAGATGATGGGGCTAAACCTGTCCCAGAAGTTTGCCCCCATCACAGGGATGGTCCTGGTCCTGGTCCTGGTCCTGGTCCTGGTCCTGCCCCACTCCGGTGCAGATGCAGTGTGTTTTCTGTGGTGGGACTAAACAAGACCAAGACCAGGAACAGCTTGGCTCTGGTTGGAGTCCTGGAACCCTGGAGTCCTGGAGCCCTGCTTCAAGTGGGAGCCCTTCCCCTCCCCAGCATCTGGGCCTCAAAGACCACGACTCAGTACAAGAAGACTCAGAGCTTCAACATTTTGACTACAGCATCCTTTATCCTTTAAAGTTGTGACTAGCGTTTTGAAGTGATAACAAATTTAGCAGGAAGGTTATTATTCATGAACCGCCTCCCCCTATATCGCCGCTTGCCAGTTAGCTGTTAATCATGTCAGTAAAAAGTTGAATTGATGTTTGTCTCATGGTACATGGCAGAAGCGGACCCCCCTGGGAGATGTCTGCCTGGATCTACTGAGAAGCTCCCGGGAGGCCCAGAATCAGACTCCTCGCTGCGATCAGGTGTGGTGAAGCAGGACCGAAGTTCTCCAGACCAAACACCATCCGCTGTGTTTCTGCGACGCCTCTCAGAACGACTGCTCCACGGCCGGGAGCGTCTCGCCGAGCTTCGCTCTCCACTCGTCCAGTTTCTGGATCTGATTCTCGATCAGCATCACGGACACCCCGAACACCAGGACCGCCAGGAGGAGCAGAACAAAACATCAACCAGCATGTTACACCAACGCTGTTGGTGTCTATATGGGAAGAGCACCTGAGGCCCAGTCTGCATGTCCGCCCGCGGACAGTCAATCCCTGAAGTCCTGCATGGAGATTTATTATTATTCTGAGTAACCTGTGGCAATCAATACTGGCACAGTGGAAAGGTCAAACTTTGTGAAATAGAACCAAGTGTATGAGGGTAACACATGATGGAATTACTTATTGCTTCAAAGGGCTGACATCTGAAAAGGCCACAAACTGAAAAACAAAAACTACCCAGTCATACTTCATTCCCATTTGATTCATTCCCATTGGGAAATAGCTTTTTTCACATTGACCCATCTAGGATTCTAGGGTCACAGTGAGGGAGCACAGGGAGCTCATGGGGGTCAAAGTTCAGGGCCAGAGACCCACAGTGTCTGCGCCTCCTCCACTCCTGCCCAGCTCCATCGTCCCTCTTCTTCCCTACACTGTACCCCTGCTTCCATCGTTTGGTCCCTCCGTATGGAACCACTGCTCCACAGCAGGGCTGTCCAACACACAACCTGCAGGCCGAAACGCTCCAACCACAATGAGGCATTGACTTTTTTAAGTTGTCAGGTGTTTTCACTGAGCCAAGCCTGCTGATGAGGGGCGGGTGGGCAGGACGGGGCCCTCATGAAGTTATCCAGTATTTAAAAGCAAATTCAAACACTAACTGAGAAAATAATACATATTCAAATAATACATAGAAGCTCCTAAAATACCTTATTTTTCTTGGCATGAATGCACTGCTCCCGTGAAGTCCAGAAAAAGTCAAGCAGTGCACTAAATTCTACAGATGGGGTCAAAATAACCAATCAGAAATCCTGAGGGTGGCTGTCAAACCGTTTTACAAGGAATTATCGCCATCTACTGTTCAGCTATGTGAATAGACGTTCAGCTTTTTTCCCCCTGGACTCTATTTTCACTGGCAAACACCCACGTGGTCCGTGGCCCACCAGCTGAGAAATATTTGGGGAAAACATTTGGAATTGTCAAAAAAAAAATAAATAAATAAAAAAGCTTCAGTGCAAAGCTGATAATCGTGGGTGCAACTGTAACTGGTCTGGCCCGCCTGAGATCAAACTGTTGTGGAAGTGGAAAAAGCATCTAAATGATTCTGACAGCATTCCCCCCCACCAGCCTCATTACAGAGTCTCCCCTCTACAAAGGCTGAGATTACACTCAGGAGGGAGGAGGAATCTGTTTTTTCCAATGAAATGGACTTCATGTAAGAGTTCTAAAAACTGCTGTCCATCTGAAAACGTCAATATCAAGATGAGCTGTTGTCAAATTCAAAGTTCACCCTGAAGAAGAGGCATGCATGCTGGAATCAGTTTTCTTCCTGATGAGCATTTGGAATCAGCTCTTATCAACTGTACTTTATGGATATGCAGCGTGGTTCCTTCACAAGCTGCTTCAGTCTGAAACCAAGGAGTCCCTCACTCTCCTGGATCCAGAAAAGGACGTGGGTGCGGGTGTCCAGGCGCCATCATTGCCACTTAGTGACTGTGGTCCGGATCAGCGGCGTCAGGTCTGCGTCAAGGCCTCCACCGTGTGGAGCCGGAGGCTGGCTGAGGCGCAGGACCAGCGTTGATGGTGAGGGGTCCACAGACATCCAGTGTGCTGATTTCAAACCTGTCCTACAGGTGCTGCTCCTCTCTGTCTTAAACCCCATGTCTTGATCAGAGGGCTGTCTTTCCGTGGCTGCTGAGGAGGGTTGAGCCTCTGAACCAGGATCTCCATCCTCTATGGGTGGATGTACTGTCATCTGTTATTTCCTGACAGGGTCCCTCATGCATTCTGCTCAACACTTATGCAGCTGAAGTCAATGTCCAAAAATCTGATTTAGAAAAAAAAGCTGGAGTACAGCAAAAGTAATCCGTCCGCCAAGCAGACGAGCCCGTTGTCTCTGTGACCGCCGCATCGCTGTGAGTCAGCCGCCGGTCGCTGGGCTGGTTTGGACGGTCCTCAGGGAGCACACTGTCACAGATGGAGTGTCCTAACAGGAGAGAGGGCACAGGTTCTATCTTCATCCTCATGTTAGCCTTCTTCTAAAGCCACAGAGGAAACCTTCCCCATAAAACGCAGCAGTTCCTTTAAATTCTCTCCAGTGCTCATGTGTTCCATGTGAATGTAAGAAACCAAGAGCTGTTGTCCACATATTTTCTCTATGGATGCAGAGACTATTACAACATTTTGGGGGCCTGTTTACATGACAACGGTGCAGGTCCTGGTGCAGGTCCTGGAGCAGGTCCTGGTGCAGGTCCTGGTGCAGGTCCTGGTGCAGGTCCTGGAGCGGGTCCTGGTGCAGGTCCTGGAGCGGGTCCTGGAGCAGGTCCTGGAGCAGGTCCTGGTGCAGGTCCTGGTGCAGGTCCTGGAGCAGGTCCTGGAGCGGGTCCTGGAGCAGGTCCTGGAGCAGGTCCTGGTGCAGGTCCTGGTGCAGGTCCTGGAGCGGGTCCTGGAGCAGGTCCTGGAGCAGGTCCTGGAGCAGGTCCTGGTGCAGGTCCTGGAGCAGGTCCTGGTGCAGGTCCTGGAGCGGGTCCTGGAGCAGGTCCTGGAGCAGGTCCTGGAGCGGGTCCTGGTGCAGGTCCTGGAGCAGGTCCTGGAGCGGGTCCTGGAGCGGGTCCTGGTGCAGGTCCTGGAGCGGGTCCTGGAGCAGGTCCTGGTGCAGGTCCTGGTGCAGGTCCTGGAGCGGGTCCTGGTGCAGGTCCTGGTGCAGGTCCTGCCTTTGACACCTCTATACAATTAAGTCCAGGTTAGTCCAAGTGGCTCACATCTCATTCACAACCTCTTATTTTTTTGCTCGCTAATACCCAACTGCGTCCACATACATTTTCTTTTAAACAAAATATGTTGTTGCCACAAACTTATTATTGGTCTCACGGAAACCTATGTAATAATAATAATAACAATAATAATGACAAACTCCCATAATAATAATAATAAACTCCCAGTCTTGCAAATGGCTGTAGCAAACAGACAACTATGCAGCGATTTTCGAAAAGAAAAACTGCCATTTCAACAGGTCTGCGTGGCCTGAATCATAGCCACGTTAATGAGGGGTTTTAATAAACCAAACCGTCAAGAATTCAGCAAGTTCAGTGCAGGCTGCTCACCTTCCATCCACCGCTGCAGAGGCTCCGGAGAAGCCCCCTGGGGAAGATGGCCGACCGCTGACGCCGCCGACGAAGCTCCAGTGAGCCATGTGGCCTTTCTATATGTAAATCTATGGCCTGTGCCTTCAATTGAAATAATAATGATGAAAAAAAAACAATAGACGGTGCGGGGTGAAGAGCAGGAAGTGAGTTTTTTTCAATCGTCCAATCAGCTTTCTCTGACGTCACATTGATTTGCATATTTCCCGTCATGCACTTGAAAAAGTCGGAAATAATCGGTCGTGGTCTGATCAGAACCGGAGTGGATCTGTGAGCCTTTGTGAGATCGATGTCGGAACCTGTCGGGGGTCCTGTTGGTCGGGTTTGGGCTAACTTCCCATGTGGTCCCACCGGGAGTCAGACCCGTCTGCATTACATGCTACTTAAATAGCGCTCAGTCACACAGTAGTATTGTACAGCAGTCCAGTCTGGCAGCTCGTGCTCGTGGCGGACGAGATGCAGTAGTAGCTGCTGGACAGCCTGTCTGATGGCACTGGGGATTGGTGAATCAGGCAGGTGGGCTGTTGTACCGGGTGTGAGACTAGGTCGGAGAACTTACTCCGGGACCGTGATGAGACGAGAGGTCTCTCTGGCCCGTATCTCACACTTTGATTTTAATTTTTCTTTTCAACAAACCTTTCAACTCTTTCGTGGACAAAATGCACAAAATACAGAAAAAAATTACTTTTTCAGGAGCCATTTTCCTGACTGGAGATTACTTTTTATTCATTCATTCAGTTTCTTAGATGTAGTAGTTTTTATAAAAACAAATTTTGGCTTTCTCAATGTTTTCTTTCAGTCTCTCCACGGCATTTTCATTTCCTGAGAGACTTACAAATTGGCGCTTCAACGTACAGTCTGGTTGTTAGCCTGATTTCATACAACTGTCAGACTACTTGTCTGGCGTCGTATGCGGCAACTAGACAGCTTGTCTTAACCCTGGTGGCAAGGGGGCTGCTGTACTGGGTGTGGGGTAAAGCTCCTGGGCGGATGGTGGGGGTAGGGTCCCCAAGAGCCTCACACCTAACTTTTTTCAACAAACCCTTCAACCAAGTGTTCCAAACCCAAACCCAACCTCACACTAGCGTCCATCCAAGACAATTTCAAAAAAACACCTCATCACAGCCGATGGTCGCTTCACCCTGATGCACTGTCCTGTGTCCGTTTCTTCTTCTTCTTCTTCCTCTCGAAGCGTACTGCTGCCCTCTACAGGCACAGATCATTCATTGCTTCATATTTTCACATCAAGTCCAGACGAGTGAAGGAACTTTCAAACTGCTTCTACAGTCTTTTCAGCCTTCTGCTCAGCTCCAAACATGGATTCAAGGGAGAAAACAGACAGTCCCAACTCACAAAAAGCTCAATACTGCACTTGTTAATGCTTGAACCTAAATGTACACAGAAATATCCCTTTCAAAACCCCTTAAGCCCGAGCGGCCCCCGATGGGCTCTATGCACAACTCAACCACTTCCTGAACTTCAGGAGGCTCCTTGTTTCCTGTCTTTCATGATAGGACAAGCTGATTAATGCAGGTGTGTCTGACCATTACTGTTGTTGTTACAGAGGTCAGGGACACCTGGATTAATCAGCTCGTCCTATCATGAAAGACAGGAAATAAGGAGCCTCCTGAAGTTCAGGAGGTGGTGAAGGTGTGCATAGAGTCCATTGGGGGCCTGGCAGCAAACATTTCAGAGATTGTCTAATAATATGCATTATTTCTGACAGAATGTCATGATGCTTACCCTCACATTAATCAGCAGAACCTGGGCTAACCGAATATATCAGCCATTATTACACACTCCAAACACAGCTCAAACACGAGCTAAATGAATTATGAACTATATTCGTGACCGTGTCAACCCACTCGCCGAAATATTGATTATAGCGCTATAAAACATGATACAATTCACACAAACAGCCTCTCACATGAAAGCTGAGACTCCGCTGATTACAACCATAGCACTCAAAGCCCTCTAAAACCACAAAATGCCACAGAACAGCCAACAGCAAGATCGCTTTTTCAAACTGCGGTAAAAAAAAAAAAAAAAATCGCCTCTTACCTGGACATTTGGCCGTATGTAGTCCAAGTTATGCATTTATTGTCCATCGGGGGTCGCTTAGCGTAGCATTCTCTGAGCAACTGCGGAGCTGAGCGCCTGTATAACAGAGGAGGCCAGGGCCGAAGGAGGACGACCTCTGACCCCGTCAGCTCGGGGATCGGCTGAAGAACCAGCCTCAGTTCTTTTCTCTCCGTCGTCATGCAGCAGCATCAGCTTTACAGTGAAATCACAGTGGAAATGTGTTTCTAGATTGAGGTCCAAAGAGGCTGGGCTGATCAGGAAAACAGAAGAGTCGGCATGTCGACAAACTTTTCATGAGAAAAATATGAACACAAGAGATAAAGAATTTTTCCCAACACATGGTTGACTTCGTTTGTCTTTATTAATCATTAAACAGAACACAAAGTAAATGTCTCTTTTTATATTAACTATGTTATGCATTGTATGATATATAACAATCATCGTCAATTTCTTAAAATGAAATTAAGCATATTTTACCACAGAAAATGGACAGAAACAATCAGATCAGAGGGTGTTTACGATTGTGGTTACGAGTGTCATTCAGTGTTCAGTGAACCTTCACAAAGCGATGAGGAAGCAGCCATGAGCAGTCAGTCCCGCTCTCTCACCAGCACTCTGAAACATGTCCGCAGGAAAAAGGGATCTGCATCCAGAACTTCTCAGGTTTACAGTCAGGCCCTCCTGAAGACACCACTCACACTGCAAAAAAGGATTTCTAAGAAAGTTTAAAAAAAAAATCTTTTTTTTGTCTAAAAAGTCAAATGATCTTGACAAGCAAGTTTTTTTCTAGAAAATTATTCTTATTTTATGAAAATATATCTAACATTTTCTCAGTAAGATACTACAGCTAATATTGAGCTACAATTACTAGTAATAAGCTACAACAATGGTAAACATGAAATCCCGGCAGGGAAACAAGATTTTTTTTTCTTATTTTAAGAGAAAGACAAACTGCACGAGGTCTCAATTTAAGAAACAGCAATTCAAGTCTGAATTCATCTGTTTTTATTCACTGTCAACAGAACAGAACGAAAATCGGATGTACCCTCATCTTAAGCGTCCTTTCCTACCAGCTGGACTGATAGTCTAGTGGTAGAGCATCCGCCTCTCAGCCGAGAGGTCGTGGGTTCGCGCCCCGGCTGTCTTCGTGACAGAGCAACAAACTCCTTTCCCACTGCAACTAGCGGGTCGACCCGTGTCTACGACCCGCTAACTGTCGCCTTTCCCACCGCCTGCAGACCCGCGTCTCACCTCCTGCTGGCGAGCCGCGTCGCTGCGTTTTCCCGCACTAATGGTGTCCCACGTTGATGACATCATCAGCGCGACGGAGCTTGACGGCAGCCACGGAAAGACAGCCCTCTGATAAAGACCTGGGCTGTGTCCGAATGTGCCCCCTATGCCCTAACCCCTCAATCACTACTTAGTGCCCTGAATCTGTTGGCGATTCGGACACTCAGCTCCCTACTTTTTCCCTCAGCGCTGATCACGTGACCCTCGGCCAGCACCATGGTAACCACACGCACCGGCTCGTTAAGAGTAATATTTTTTTTTTAAATGTGCTCTTATTCTGTATTTTACTTTCTTTGTCGTGGTTCTAATCATTGAAGAATAAATAAAATATATTATTAAATTATTATATTAATACGTTATGTTCTTTGATGTTTGCGCCACTCACCTGCTGCGGGAGTCTCATCCACCGGCGAAATGGCCCCGACCGTCAACTTTACTGTGTTTTTGTGCACTTTAATTTAACTTTTGATGGCCAAAATGGCACAAATAAAGGAGAGGAGACGACTGTGAGGCCTTGAGGAGGAGACGGCGAATGAGAGTGGCTCTCATTGCTTTGGCGAGACACCGCGTAAGAACGTATTGCAATTTTCACGCCATCTGCTGGGGAAAGTTAAAGGTATTATAGTCCTCATTTTTAATTGATTGCTTTTAAGCATTGGCAAATTCATCTCATTTATCAATGGGAATCACTGTAGGACTTGATCTAGTCCATATGCCATTTCAGCTACTTACAGGAACTACCCAAAAACCAGCTGTTCAACATGTAAACACTTTTTGTAAGTCCATTTGATATGAGCTGAATGTTACAATAAACTGGCAAACTTAATGAAATGACCATATACTTGGGGGAAACGAGTTTTTCATTCACAACATCCTTTCTGACTTACTGTGTAAACCATATGTAAGAAATGTAATAATAATTCTCCAGAAACTGTTTTGCATGTTTTGTTTGATTGCTCTCATTATAATAGTGAAAGGTCCATTTTCAAAGAGGAATTAAGGAAAGAAGGAATTCATCAGTTTTCCCTGAATAGTGTGGTATATAGTCGGAATGCAATAATCTCATACCTTGTTTTAACAAGGGCTTAATAAATCGAATTTAGATTGCTCTTTGATACCATTCTGTAACGATAGGAGGCGGTAATGCGCCTGTTGAAATGGTGCCATCCGCCGTTAAACAACGAAGAAGAAGAAGAAGAAGAAGAAGAAGAAGAAGAAGAAGAAGAAGAAGAAGAAGAAGCCGGGAGCTGTGACATGTTAAAGTGACACTAAGGAACTTTTCAACCTTAATAAAACATTTTAATATCTTTTGTGATGATACATCGACTTACAACTAGTTGAATGACCCCTCTGTCACGGGCTGAGGGCGTCAGTATTGCTTTCACTTGGACTGAGCAGCTGTGAGGAGGGTGGTAGGAACCCTGCACACTAAAAAACTCCAAATGTGCGGACTGCTTTACGGCATGCGTCACATCATGATATAACATTGTTTAGACACTATTAGATTCATGACCTCGTCGCTATCCATCCTTCACACAGCCACTGGAAACAAATGAAGGCGAGTTCAGTCTGACAGCACGCCACCGGGAGCAGCATTTTACCACGCCACGCGCTAGGCCTCATGGGAACTGTAGTATTCCTTCAGGCAAAACACTACCGCTTTTGTCCACTGGCGCCGCCAAAATCAACCAAAACTGAAAGTTCCTTAGTGTTGCTTTAAGTATTTCATTACAATATTGTTAATTTGCTGGGCATTAATACGTTACAACACGGTAAAGGTTAAAGATGTGTGAAGTTTCGGCCACTGAACGTATATTTGACCCAATGAAGTTGAAAGTTAGCCCCGGTGCTAATATTTAGCCTGTGTTAGCTACAGTGCATCAATATCTTCGGCATTTTGTAACGTAAATACTCAATGATTAACAGTTCATCTGATAATATTTCAGGTGTAGTGACACCCAGGGGCTTATATCCGAGTGTGATATATACGTGTTGTGTCTTTCAAGGGACAGACGAGGACGTGGAGCGGCTGCTGCGGCTCCGGTGTTGTCGTAGCCTCTTCAGTGGGAAGAGATTGGCCTCGGCCGCCGGCTGGGAGGAAGCTTATTCTCCCATTTCTATTGTGCCCGTTTGTGTTCTGTTGCATAATATTGCGTGGTTGTATGTGATTGTGGCACTATAACTATGTTGACGCCAATTCGTGTGTGCTATTGCATAAAACTGTGTGGTTGTAGAGAGATTGCAGCCAAGAGGTCAAGGCAGAGTGTGCTGCAGTGTTAGGAGAGAGAGAGAGGAGGAAAGGGAGAAAAGAGAAGAGACAGGAGAGACTGTTAAAACAGCGAGAAAAAATTGTGGGCAAAATTAATTGAGTTTGTTTTGTGTGTTATTTATGTTCACAGTTGAAAGTTCCAAAATCAACAATGTTTTAATAAAGAAATAAAATTAAAACAAGGACGATTATTAAAGAAAAATTGATATATTACTTACGTTTCAGGATAGACAATTAAATGAACTATTCACACAAACTATTTACATTATAATAGTCTGTTGCTGTACATAATAACATTTATTTTAGAACAAACATGAACAAAATGGCACCAGTAGAGTCAGTAATGGTGGTCCAGGAGTGCCTGATGCCTGACCCCCGCTGCCATGGCTGCCCGCAGTGACTCCCCGCTCTGCTGGCCCTGGTCGTCCTGCTCCTGGTGGACAGCCTCTGTCTCCGGCTCCTGGTGGACAGCCTCTGTCTCCGGCTCCTGGTGGACAGCCTCTGTCTCCGGCTCCTGGTGGACAGCCTCTGTCTCTGGCTCCTGGTGGACAGCCTCTGTCTCTGGCTCCTGGTGGACAGCCTCTGTCTCTGGCTCCTGGTGGACAGCCTCTGTCTCCGGCTCCTGGTGGACAGCCTCTGTCTCTGGCTCCTGGTGGACAGCCTCTGTCTCTGGCTCCTGGTGGACAGCCTCTGTCTCTGGCTCCTGGTGGACAGCCTCTGTCTCTGGCTCCCGGTGGACAGCCTCTGTCTCTGGCTCCTGGTGGACAGCCTCTGTCTCTGGCTCCTGGTGGACAGCCTCTGTCTCCGGCTCCTGGACCGGCTCCGGCTCCAGCAGGTCCCCGTGATGAAGGCAGAGGTTGTGCAGGACAGCACAGCAGGCGATGACCTTCACAGCAGAGGTGGGTTGAACCTCCAGTGCCTTAATATGGCCGCCACCTGGCCTTCATGATGCCAAATGCTCTCTCCACCGCAGACCGGCCCTGGAGTGGTGCCTGTTGAACCTGGCCTCAACAGGGTTCCTCACAGGCTGCCTGGACGGCGTCAGGACGGTGATGGGCCGTGACAGGCAGGGGGACCCACCATCACCGAGGAGGACGAAGCTGGCGGGAAGATACAGCTGCTCGCTGTAAATGGGGCTGTTCCTCAAAACTCGGGAGACGTGGACTGAGCCAGGGTAACCCGCCAAGACGTCTAGAAATCTCCCTCGGTGATCACTCACTGCCTGAAACTGCACCAAGTGAAACACCTTGTGGTTAAAATAACACTGTGCGTGTTCTGCAGGGGGCTTTGTCCTGATGTGGCAGCCGTCTATTGCCCCCACAACCCTCCGAAAAGAGGCACACCCACCCAACTGCTGGAAACCAGTAGAAATGTCTTCCAGCTCTTCTACAGGTGGAAAGGAGATCAGGCGCCTCCGTATGCTGAGGATCTGGTCTGCCACCCGGTGGGCAACATCACAGACCGTGGACCGGGGGATGTCAAAGGCCCTCGCTACCACCCAGTAGGAGGTTCCACTGGCCAGCCAGAAGAGGAACACCAGGGTGTCCAGGTGCCTCCCCCAGCACTGGAGATCTCTGGGCCAGAGCAGGTCAGTGAGGGCCGAGATGGTGGTGCGGTGCAGCCGAAGTCTGGCCGGAGCTCTGAGTGGACATCGAAGTACCCGGCCAACAGGGGAACCTTCCTGCTGACCACACAATACAGTGCTGGTGGTGTCTGGGGGGGAAACAGGTCGGTTAGTTTGTTTGTGGGACTAACCTGGAACCACTTTGCAGCTGTAAGCTCCTGAAAATGCAACTTCTCATGGTAGCATTTGTGGGAGTTTAAAGCTGTGCAAAGTGTTTCTATTTTCTTGTTTTGTAGGTTTATCTTTTGCACTTCAATATTATTATATGTTTTTCTTCTGTTGTTCCCTTAATAAAAACTAAAACACAAGGTTGGTGACTTCGCATGTGTTTTTTAAGGTGCTTTATTTACAGGTTGTAATCTGGATTTTCAGAGGATTTATTCCTTCCTGTATGTACTCCTGTTATAATTATACAATATGGTTTACACAGTAAGTCAGAAAGGATGTTGTGAATGAAAAACTCGTTTTCCCCAAGTATATGGTCATTTCATTTAGTTTGCCAGTTTATTGTAACATTCAGCTCATATCAAATGGACTTACAAAAAGTGTTTACATGTTGAACAGCTGGTTTTTGGGTAGTTCCTGTAAGTAGCTGAAATGGCATATGGACTAGATCAAGTCCTACAGTGATTCCCATTGATAAATGAGATGAATTTGCCAATGCTTAAAAGCAATCAATTAAAAATGAGGACTATAATACCTTTAACTTTCCCCAGCAGATGGCGTGAAAATTGCAATACGTTCTTACGCGGTGTCTCGCCAAAGCAATGAGAGCCACTCTCATTCGCCGTCTCCTCCTCAAGGCCTCACAGTCGTCTCCTCTCCTTTATTTGTGCCATTTTGGCCATCAAAAGTTAAATTAAAGTGCACAAAAACACAGTAAAGTTGACGGTCGGGGCCATTTCGCCGGTGGATGAGACTCCCGCAGCAGGTGAGTGGCGCAAACATCAAAGAACATAACGTATTAATATAATAATTTAATAATATATTTTATTTATTCTTCAATGATTAGAACCACGACAAAGAAAGTAAAATACAGAATAAGAGCACATTTAAAAAAAAAATATTACTCTTAACGAGCCGGTGCGTGTGGTTACCATGGTGCTGGCCGAGGGTCACGTGATCAGCGCTGAGGGAAAAAGTAGGGAGCTGAGTGTCCGAATCGCCAACAGATTCAGGGCACTAAGTAGTGATTGAGGGGTTAGGGCATAGGGTGCACATTCGGACACAGCCCAGGTCTTTATCAGAGGGCTGTCTTTCCGTGGCTGCCGTCAAGCTCCGTCGCGCTGATGATGTCATCAACGTGGGACACCATTAGTGCGGGAAAACGCAGCGACGCGGCTCGCCAGCAGGAGGTGAGACGCGGGTCTGCAGGCGGTGGGAAAGGCGACAGTTAGCGGGTCGTAGACACGGGTCGACCCGCTAGTTGCAGTGGGAAAGGAGTTTGTTGCTCTGTCACGAAGACAGCCGGGGCGCGAACCCACGACCTCTCGGCTGAGAGGCGGATGCTCTACCACTAGACTATCAGTCCAGCTGGTAGGAAAGGACGCTTAAGATGAGGGTACATCCGATTTTCGTTCTGTTCTGTTGACAGTGAATAAAAACAGATGAATTCAGACTTGAATTGCTGTTTCTTAAATTGAGACCTCGTGCAGTTTGTCTTTCTCTTAAAATAAGAAAAAAAAATCTTGTTTCCCTGCCGGGATTTCATGTTTACCATTGTTGTAGCTTATTACTAGTAATTGTAGCTCAATATTAGCTGTAGTATCTTACTGAGAAAATGTTAGATATATTTTCATAAAATAAGAATAATTTTCTAGAAAAAAACTTGCTTGTCAAGATCATTTGACTTTTTAGACAAAAAAAAGATTTTTTTTTTAAACTTTCTTAGAAATCCTTTTTTGCAGTGTGAGTGGTGTCTTCAGGAGGGCCTGACTGTAAACCTGAGAAGTTCTGGATGCAGATCCCTTTTTCCTGCGGACATGTTTCAGAGTGCTGGTGAGAGAGCGGGACTGACTGCTCATGGCTGCTTCCTCATCGCTTTGTGAAGGTTCACTGAACACTGAATGACACTCGTAACCACAATCGTAAACACCCTCTGATCTGATTGTTTCTGTCCATTTTCTGTGGTAAAATATGCTTAATTTCATTTTAAGAAATTGACGATGATTGTTATATATCATACAATGCATAACATAGTTAATATAAAAAGAGACATTTACTTTGTGTTCTGTTTAATGATTAATAAAGACAAACGAAGTCAACCATGTGTTGGGAAAAATTCTTTATCTCTTGTGTTCATATTTTTCTCATGAAAAGTTTGTCGACATGCCGACTCTTCTGTTTTCCTGATCAGCCCAGCCTCTTTGGACCTCAATCTAGAAACACATTTCCACTGTGATTTCACTGTAAAGCTGATGCTGCTGCATGACGACGGAGAGAAAAGAACTGAGGCTGGTTCTTCAGCCGATCCCCGAGCTGACGGGGTCAGAGGTCGTCCTCCTTCGGCCCTGGCCTCCTCTGTTATACAGGCGCTCAGCTCCGCAGTTGCTCAGAGAATGCTACGCTAAGCGACCCCCGATGGACAATAAATGCATAACTTGGACTACATACGGCCAAATGTCCAGGTAAGAGGCGATTTTTTTTTTTTTTTTACCGCAGTTTGAAAAAGCGATCTTGCTGTTGGCTGTTCTGTGGCATTTTGTGGTTTTAGAGGGCTTTGAGTGCTATGGTTGTAATCAGCGGAGTCTCAGCTTTCATGTGAGAGGCTGTTTGTGTGAATTGTAACATGTTTTATAGCGCTATAATCAATATTTCGGCGAGTGGGTTGACACGGTCACGAATATAGTTCATAATTCATTTAGCTCGTGTTTGAGCTGTGTTTGGAGTGTGTAATAATGGCTGATATATTCGGTTAGCCCAGGTTCTGCTGATTAATGTGAGGGTAAGCATCATGACATTCTGTCAGAAATAATGCATATTATTAGACAATCTCTGAAATGTTTGCTGCCAGGCCCCCAATGGACTCTATGCACACCTTCACCACCTCCTGAACTTCAGGAGGCTCCTTATTTCCTGTCTTTCATGATAGGACGAGCTGATTAATCCAGGTGTCCCTGACCTCTGTAACAACAACAGTAATGGTCAGACACACCTGCATTAATCAGCTTGTCCTATCATGAAAGACAGGAAACAAGGAGCCTCCTGAAGTTCAGGAAGTGGTTGAGTTGTGCATAGAGCCCATCGGGGGCCGCTCGGGCTTAAGGGGTTTTGAAAGGGATATTTCTGTGTACATTTAGGTTCAAGCATTAACAAGTGCAGTATTGAGCTTTTTGTGAGTTGGGACTGTCTGTTTTCTCCCTTGAATCCATGTTTGGAGCTGAGCAGAAGGCTGAAAAGACTGTAGAAGCAGTTTGAAAGTTCCTTCACTCGTCTGGACTTGATGTGAAAATATGAAGCAATGAATGATCTGTGCCTGTAGAGGGCAGCAGTACGCTTCGAGAGGAAGAAGAAGAAGAAGAAACGGACACAGGACAGTGCATCAGGGTGAAGCGACCATCGGCTGTGATGAGGTGTTTTTTTGAAATTGTCTTGGATGGACGCTAGTGTGAGGTTGGGTTTGGGTTTGGAACACTTGGTTGAAGGGTTTGTTGAAAAAAGTTAGGTGTGAGGCTCTTGGGGACCCTACCCCCACCATCCGCCCAGGAGCTTTACCCCACACCCAGTACAGCAGCCCCCTTGCCACCAGGGTTAAGACAAGCTGTCTAGTTGCCGCATACGACGCCAGACAAGTAGTCTGACAGTTGTATGAAATCAGGCTAACAACCAGACTGTACGTTGAAGCGCCAATTTGTAAGTCTCTCAGGAAATGAAAATGCCGTGGAGAGACTGAAAGAAAACATTGAGAAAGCCAAAATTTGTTTTTATAAAAACTACTACATCTAAGAAACTGAATGAATGAATAAAAAGTAATCTCCAGTCAGGAAAATGGCTCCTGAAAAAGTAATTTTTTTCTGTATTTTGTGCATTTTGTCCACGAAAGAGTTGAAAGGTTTGTTGAAAAGAAAAATTAAAATCAAAGTGTGAGATACGGGCCAGAGAGACCTCTCGTCTCATCACGGTCCCGGAGTAAGTTCTCCGACCTAGTCTCACACCCGGTACAACAGCCCACCTGCCTGATTCACCAATCCCCAGTGCCATCAGACAGGCTGTCCAGCAGCTACTACTGCATCTCGTCCGCCACGAGCACGAGCTGCCAGACTGGACTGCTGTACAATTTGATAATGTGACTGAGCGCTATTTAAGTAGCATGTAATGGAGACGGGTCTGACTCGCGGTGGGACCACATGGGAAGTTAGCCCAAACCCGACCAACAGGACCCCGACAGGTTCCGACATCGATCTCACAAAGGCTCGCAGATCCACTCCGGTTCTGATCAGACCACGACCGATTATTTCCGACTTTTTCAAGTGCATGACGGGAAATATGCAAATCAATGTGACGTCAGAGAAAGCTGATTGGACGATTGAAAAAACTGACTTCCTGCTCTTCACCCCGCACCGTCTATTGTTTTTTTTCATCATTATTATTTCAATTGAAGGCACGGGCCATAGATTTACATATAGAAAGGCCACATGGCTCACTGGAGCTTCGTCGGCGGCGTCAGCGGTCGGCCATCTTCCCCAGGGGGCTTCTCCGGAGCCTCTGCAGCGGTGGATGGAAGGTGAGCAGCCTGCACTGAACTTGCTGAATTCTTGACGGTTTGGTTTATTAAACCCCCCATTAACGTGGCTATGACTCAGGCCACGCAGACCTGTTGAAATGGCAGTTTTTCTTTTCGAAAATCGCTGCATAGTTGTGTGTTTGCTCCAGCCATTTGCAAGACTGGGAGTTTATTATTATTATTATGGGAGTTTGTCATTATTATTGTTATTATTATTATTACATAGGTTTCCGTGAGACCAATAATAAGTTTGTGGCAACAACATATTTTGTTTAAAAGAAAATTTATGTGGACGCAGTTGGGTATTAGCCAGCAAAAAAATAAGAGGTTGTGAATGAGATGTGAGCCACTTGGACTAACCTGGACTTAATTGTATAGAGGTGTCAAAGGCAGGACCTGCACCAGGACCTGCACCAGGACCCGCTCCAGGACCTGCTCCAGGACCTGCACCAGGACCCGCTCCAGGACCTGCTCCAGGACCTGCACCAGGACCTGCTCCAGGACCTGCTCCAGGACCTGCTCCAGGACCTGCACCAGGACCTGCACCGTTGTCATGTAAACAGGCCCCCAAAATGTTGTAATAGTCTCTGCATCCATAGAGAAAATATGTGAACAACAGCTCTTGGTTTCTTACATTCACATGGAACACATGAGCACTGGAGAGAATTTAAAGGAACTGCTGCGTTTTATGGGGAAGGTTTCCTCTGTGGCTTTAGAAGATGGCTAACATGAGGATGAAGATAGAACCTGTGCCCTCTCTCCTGTTAGGACACTCCATCTGTGACAGTGTGCTCCCTGAGGACCGTCCAAACCAGCCCAGCGACCGGCGGCTGACTCACAGCGATGCGGCGGTCACAGAGACAACGGGCTCGTCTGCTTGGCGGACGGATTACTTTTGCTGTACTCCAGCTTTTTTTTCTAAATCAGATTTTTGGACATTGGCTTCAGCTGCATAAGTGTTGAGCAGAATGCATGAGGGACCCTGTCAGGAAATAACAGATGACAGTACATCCACCCATAGAGGATGGAGATCCTGGTTCAGAGGCTCAACCCTCCTCAGCAGCCACGGAAAGACAGCCCTCTGATCAAGACATGGGGTTTAAGACAGAGAGGAGCAGCACCTGTAGGACAGGTTTGAAATCAGCACACTGGATGTCTGTGGACCCCTCACCATCAACGCTGGTCCTGCGCCTCAGCCAGCCTCCGGCTCCACACGGTGGAGGCCTTGACGCAGACCTGACGCCGCTGATCCGGACCACAGTCACTAAGTGGCAATGATGGCGCCTGGACACCCGCACCCACGTCCTTTTCTGGATCCAGGAGAGTGAGGGACTCCTTGGTTTCAGACTGAAGCAGCTTGTGAAGGAACCACGTTGCATATCCATAAAGTACAGTTGATAAGAGCTGATTCCAAATGCTCATCAGGAAGAAAACTGATTCCAGCATGCATGCCTCTTCTTCAGGGTGAACTTTGAATTTGACAACAGCTCATCTTGATATTGACGTTTTCAGATGGACAACAGTTTTTAGAACTCTTACATGAAGTCCATTTCATTGGAAAAAACAGATTCCTCCTCCCTCCTGAGTGTAATCTCAGCCTTTGTAGAGGGGAGACTCTGTAATGAGGCTGGTGGGGGGGAATGCTGTTAGAATCACTTAGATGCTTTTTCCACTTCCACAACAGTTTGATCTCAGGCGGGCCAGACCAGTTACAGTTGCACCCACGATTATCAGCTTTGCATTGAAGCTTTTTTATTTTTATTTTTTGACGATTCCAAATGTTTTCCCCAAATATTTCTCACTTGGTGGGCCACGGACCACGTGGGTGTTTGCCAGTGAAAATAGAGTCCAGGGGGAAAAAAGCTGAACGTCTATTCACATAGCTGAACAGTAGATGGCGATAATTCCTTGTAAAACGGTTTGACAGCCACCCTCAGGATTTCTAATTGGTTATTTTGACCCCATCTGTAGAATTTAGTGCACTGCTTGACTTTTTCTGGACTTCACGGGAGCAGTGCATTCATGCCAAGAAAAATAAGGTATTTTAGGAGCTTCTATGTATTATTTGAATATGTATTATTTTCTCAGTTAGTGTTTGAATTTGCTTTTAAATACTGGATCACTTCATGAGGGCCCCGTCCTGCCCACCCGCCCCTCATCAGCAGGTTGGCTCAGTGAAAACACCTGACAACTTAAAAAAGTCAATTCCTCATTGTGGTTTGAGCGTTTCGGCCTGCAGGTTGTGTGTTTGACAGCCCTGCTGTGGAGCAGTGGTTCCATCCGGAGGGACCAAACGATGGAAGCAGGTGTACAGTGTAGGGAAGAAGAGGGACGATGGAGCTGGGCAGGAGTGGAGGAGGCGCAGACACTGTGGGTCTCTGGCCCTGAACTTTGACCCCCATGAGCTCCCTGTGCTCCCTCACTGTGACCCTAGAATCCTAGATGGGTCAAGTGGTAGTTTGCCCAACCAGTCCACATGTGTTTTGTGGACTTGGAGAAGGCGTTCGACTGCGTCCCCCCTGGTGTCTTGTGGGGGGTGCTCCGGGAATATGGAGTCCGGGGCCCCTTGTTAAGGGCCATCCGGTCTCTATATGACTGGAGTAGGAGTCTGATCCACATTGCCGGCAGTAAGTCGGACCTGTTCCCGGTGCATGTTGGACTCTGGGAGGGCTGCTCTTTGCCACCGGTTCTGTTCATCATTTTTATGGACAGATATTCTCGGTGCAGCCAGGAGCCGGAGGGGGTCCGGTTTGGTAGCCACAGGATTTCATCTCTCCTTTTTGCAGATGATGTTGTCCTGTTGGCTCCATGGAACCTGGACCATCATGCACTGGGGCGGTTCGCAGCAGAGTGTGAAGTGACTGGAATGAGGATCAGCACCTCCAAATCCGAGGCCATGATCCTCGACTGGAACAAGGTGGTCCGCCCTCTCCAGATCGGTGGAGAGACTCTGGTCCAGGTGGGGGAGTTTAAGTATCTTGGGTTCTTGTTCACGAGTGAGGGATGGATGGAGGTGAGATTGGCAGGCGGATCGGTGCAGCGTCTGCAGTAATGCGGTTGTTTTTTCGGTCCGTTGTGGTGAAGAGGGAGCTGAACCGACAGGAGAAGCTCTCAATTTACTGGTCAATCTACGTTCCCACTATGGTCTATGGTTATGAGCTTTGGGTCATGACCGAAAGGATGAGATCTGAATACAAGCGGCTGAAATGAGACCCAGGACACTCTGGAGAGATTATGTCTCGTGGCTGGCCAGGGAACACCTCAGGATCCTCCAGAAAGAGCTGGAGGAAGTGTCTGGGGGCCGGGAAGTCTGGGCATCTCTGCTGAAACTGCTGCCCCTGCGACCCGGCCCCGGATAGAAAATAGATGGATATCAATTTCAAGAAATATTGTGTGTGTGTGTGTGTGTGTGTGTGTGTGTGTGTGTGTGTGTGTGTGTGTGTGTGTGTGTGTGTGTTGCTGCTTTCTCTCTCAGTGACTGAAGATGTCTGGTGTGGATGAAAAGGAGGGCAGATCAGGTGTGGACAGGTAAGAGACGTCAGCTGCTCCTGCGGAGTCGCCTCTCTTCTCTTCAGTCTGTCTCTCAGTGTTTCAGTACGTTTACATGCAGGCAGTAACCCTTTCTTAACTGGAGTATTTCCAATAACCCGGTTGCACACAGCCATGTAAACACCTGCAAAAACCCAAATATTACCCCTGGGTTCCTTCTTTTCTAACCTGAACTTCTGGTCATATAAACACACATCGGTATATTCTGGTCGAAAGGGACATGAAATAAATACTGCTCTGCGCATGTTCTATCCGCAAGGAATCTTGGTCTTTTGCGTCCAGGAACTACTTGTGATGCAGTTTAACTGCTACTAAGTAAATGAAATGTGCAGAAACAATCGTTCAGTTCTTGTCTTTTACTGAAAAAAACGCTGCATCACATCATTGAACATGTTACCACGTCTTGCCGCTAACACTCTGTTTCTAACAACATGCAGAGAGCCTGCAGGCCTTCTTCTTCTGTGGTGTCTGTGTAAAATAAAGTTGAGTATGCATGTTGAATTGGGCTGTGTGGGTGTGACCTTTGACCTCTGTCACGGTTCATCTCTTTCCAACCGCTGCGTTTCCAGTGAGCTGACTGAACCATTCAGGCTGTTTCTGAATCCTCTTATTTCACTCTCAGGTTGTCTCGGAGGAGTAAGTGGTCCAAACATTTTCCACCAGTCTTCAGTGGTGACCCTGGACCTTCAGATGCAAAGTAAGAAAGTGTTTCTATATCATTTCATCCATTCCAGTGTGTATGGACTGTGTTTTGGCAGGAAATGGTCCCTGATACAATAGAAACAGTTCAATGTGTGATGATAGATTTTGATCCAGTAAGAACGAAGATGCTCCTGAATTTAATTCTAAAAGTGGGAAAACCGACAAAGTAGACTGACCGAACCACCAGATACGCTGAAAAGAACATTTTCCTGATTGGTTCACTGTGACTGACCTGATGGTGGTGGTGATGGGGGGATGTTGTATTGCTACAGCACAGACATGAAGCAAGGGATACAGTCAGGTCGGCACCAATCCAAGTCGGCCCTGGCCAACTCGGCACCGCCTCCGGGATACAGTCAAGTCGGCATCAAAGCCAAGTCGGCCTCGGGGCGGGGGCTCTCAAGTGGCCGAGTTGGTCGGTGACTGTAAGCTGCTTACCAACTTGGCCAAAAGCCTCTTTTTTTAAAATCACGATGCGGTTGCGGCGCGTCGATTTGCACAGTTATTTGACGATGCACTCGGATGTAGGTTTTTGGGGCACATGTTGAGCACCGAGCAGAGAGGAGAGCTGCCCCAGACCCTGACTGACATGTACTCCCACTTTGTGCTGGTTCAGACTCACGTAAGAAGCTCAAGTACCATGAAGGACCTGAGACGGGTCCACAGGAGCTGACGGAGGCTGACAGGGAGCTTCTTCTGAAGCTGGGCAGGATGGCCTTGGAACATCTGGACAAAGCAAACATCCTGTTCTACCAAGAAGACCTGGAGCAGTGTGGTCTGGATGTGAACGAGGCCTCGCTGTACTCTGGAATCTGTACTCAGATCTTCAAGAGAGAGTCTGTGATCTTCCGTCTACAGCTTCGTCCATCTGAGCGTTCAGGAGTTCCTGGCTGCAGTCTTCATGTTCCACTGTCTCACCAACAGGAAGACAGAGGGACTGAAGACCTTTATTGGAGAAAATGACACGTTCCCATCTCTTGATGATTTTCTGCAGATAGTCCTTCAGAAATCCCTGAGAAGTCAGAACGGCCACCTGGACCTGTTTGTCCGCTTCCTTCATGTCTGGAATCCAACCAGAGACTCTTAGAAGGTCTGCTGGGTCGGACAGAGATCAGTCCAGAAACCATCCAGAGAGTCATCCAGAACCTGAAGGAGCTCAGCAGAGGTAAAATGTCTCCTCACAGAAGCATCAACATCTTCCACTGTCTGACGGAGATGAAGGACCTCTCAGTCCATCAGGAGATCCAAGAGTTCCTGCAGTCAGAGACCAGATCAGAGAAGGAACTCTCTGAGATCCACTGCTCAGCTCTGGCCTACATGCTGCAGATGTCAGACCAGGTCCTGGAGGAGTTGGACCTGAAGAAGTACAAGACATCAAAGGAGGGACGACGGAGACTGATCCCAGCTGTGAAGAACTGCAGGAAGGCTGAGTGAGTCCACATGTCCTCATGATCTATGTCTCAGTGATGATTGTAGAACCTAGTTCCTGTAGTTCCTCTGTGGAGATGTTCCTCAATGATCTGTCCTGAAGAACCCATCAGTCCACTCGTCCCATGATTCCCTACATTCACTGCTGTTCCTCAGTGTCAACCCTCCCCTCCAGAGGTGGGCTCGGTTCTCAGGATCTGTTCAGATTGAGGCTGTCAGTCTCCCTTCATGTTCTAATTCACATTCCATCTCTTCTTATCTTGGATATTCCAGTGTATTCCAGTTTGTTGAATTCCTCTCATCAGCCCTCAGACTAGGGTTGCAAAGGGGCAGAAAATTTCCGGTAAATTTCCAGAAACTTTCCATGTTAAGCTGGGGAATTTTGGAAATATTCCAAATTGGAAACTTTCCATGGGAAGTATGGGAATTATGGGAATTTATGGGAATTATTGGGAATTTACGGGAAATGACTGGAAATTGGGGGTAGTTTAAACAAACTGTATCATATCCAAGCATAAATGTAAATATTTTTGTCATAAGCAGACATCTATGCAAAATAATACAAAAACATGAAATTTCAACAGATTTATTTCAGTCGAGTGGTTTTTATTCTTGTATGAACAATTATTTTAAAGGGGGGAGGGGGATTACGTGTTTTTTAGCCCTTTAGTATCAGTCTACAGCACACTCAATCAACAGCTTTGCCCAAAGTTGGATGGTGAAAGCTGCATGTGTCAAAAACAACTTAAATCAAATGTTCCTCTGCATCAGGCTGCCTCAACGACTGGAAATGAGTCCCTGTCTCTTCAAAGGTGCATTAAGGAGTTTGCACATTTTATGTAAAACAGCACCCCCTGCAGGCCTTGGGCATAATGCAGCTTAGTGAAAAACTTGTCCCTGTGGCTCCCGTGCACGGAAGAGGGGAACTCCTTCTTCGCTCGTTTAGCAGCGCTCCAGTAAGATTTAAGTTTCTTCTCCCTGGTGGAGTCTGTGTGGAGCTGTGGCAGTGCTAGAAGCCAGTCTTTTCTTACTTTCTGGAAGATCCTGCTCAGTTGTTGCTCACTAAGCATCTGGCGGAGTAATGGCGGACAAATCGAAACCTAACCAGCCGGAGCGCGCATTACATCATTCCTTTCAAATTCTCCCCAAAAAAATGCTGGAGCCGGACCGGCACTGTGACTTTCAAGTGACAATTTAGCGCTGTTAGAGGTTCTGGTAATGAATATGTCAGGGCACATTGTACACATCATTAAAATTGTGTAACATATTTATGGTGGAAAATAAGTATTTTTAAAGTTGAAAAACTCCTTAATGCACCTTTAAGAATCTCCTCGCCGAGGGACACCCCCCCCCCCCTCTCAGAGCGTCCATCTCCATGCCCATTCTTCGAGAGTGGAGACGGACGGGCGAGCGCAAGCTGTGCAGACTACGTCAGAGCTGGGGCGGAGCTGTGCATTATGGTCGGAGCTGTGCATTATGGTCGGAGCTGTGCATTATGGTCGGAGCTCTGCAGCACTGAGCGTTTCAGCGGGGCCAATCAGGGGGGAAATCAGGGATTGCTCAAATATGTGTGAATGGTTCAGGAAACAACTCCATGCGTCTTTTTAACAGGGAAATGACGCTATAGCATTATACGAAGCTCACAAAGTGGATTTTGGATAATACCCCTCCTTTAATGAACAACCAAAACATAAATGTTGAGTAAATATTCACCCTCTCCCGTCCCCCACCAAATCTGCAGAAGAAACAGCATCAAATTTGAGGTAGCTACCACCATAATTAGCTAGCCTCTTAAATGGTCAATGAAATGAAAAATAGCTTTCATTTAGCACCTAAGTTACCAGCTAGTCAGCTACTGCAACTGTATTAAAGGGCTACTCCGGTTTTTTGACACCTGGACCTTATTTCTAGGTGTGTCATGCTCATATACTCTTTCAGACAAACATCATGCAGCTCGGAGTCCTTCGGAAGTTGTTTAGATCCAACCGATTTAGCGGGGGCCACGGCAATGGAGCTTCAGCACGGGACATCATCTCTGCAAAATCGCTCATTTCGGCTATATTTTTTCATCCATCGCCAGTGTTATCATAAAGTCAGCTCGTCTACCGTCTTCAGGTGGGTCAGCTGACAGTTTTCGCTAACTTAGCCACAATTAGCTTGGATGGGAACGTTGCGGCGCTCCTCTCCCCAGCAGAGGCTCGACCTCAGCTGTCACGGCGCCCAGCCGTCTGACTCGTCGGGAGGCACGATGTCTGTCTGAGCGAGTATATGAGCATGACACACCTATAAATAAGGTCCAGGTGTCAAAAAACCGGAGTTGCCCTTTAATACATTTTTATTGAATATTTGCAAATTAACAGGGCCTGGGTAAATATATTTACCCCATGATGTTTTAAAAACTTACTTCACTTTATATAGTCCAGGCTCAAATGTGTGGCTGCAATAGTCTTGTGCTTTGAGCTCCAAAGTGTGGCCTCCAGGCTTCAAGAAATCACCTGTGCATGTAATGGAGGAATGCACAGTGCATGTAGGGGGCGTGGCCTCAATAGCCCTGCAGTAAGCAGTGTGCTGTGTGCATGTGATTGAGGAGTGTACTTGCATTAAATCTGGTTCTTTTAGCCAAGACTTATACAACAATATGTTTCCCCCAACTATATTTAAGTTCCCTGTTAAAGGAATACTCAGAAGATTTTGGCCCCACGCCATTTCTGTATCATTGACAAAGTGAGATAAGCTCATAAATACCTTTGTTGTGTCTGTGCGTCCAGCGGCTGGATCCCAGCTGTTAGCATCGTAGTTAGCTTAGCTCAATTGCTGGAGGTGAAGAGGAAACAGAGCCGGACTGACGAAAGTGGACAAAATCCTCCTTCCAGTGGTCCAGGGGACGACGTGTTAGCATGTGAAGTGAATCCGAATAAAACATTTTAAAAGATGTGTTTTCTTTTCAATCCGTTAAAATAACGTTTTGATACACAGACCTGCACAAGCACAGCGCTCCGCGGAGGGATATACCGGAGCACAGCAGTAGCAGCCGTAGACTCAGCCGCTGTGCGCCGGTATGTCCTTCCGCGGAGCACTGTGCTCGTGCAGATCTGTGTGTATTTATGTGTGTAAAAAGGTATTTATGAGCTTATCTCACTTTGTCAATGATAGGGAAAGGGCGTGGGTCCAAAATCTTCGGCGTATTCCTTTATGGGCCAACCTTCAATTTTGTAAATTTCTTATTTATTCCTGTTCATTCCCAAATTTTCCCGTTAATTCCCGTTAATTCCCATGGAAAGTTTCCAACTTTGAAAATTCCTGGAATTTTGCAACCCTACCTCAGACAAAGTGAGAATAAAGCAGCAGAGCTTCTCTGATCTTCTCGAGACTGTTTCCAGCACGGTGCAGTGGGGCAGGTTTCCACAGGAGAGCAGCTCTGATGTCCAGCAGTCCAACACACAGTGTCCTCTCTCATCACGTCCTGTCCTCTCTGGTCTCATTACAGTCTTTCTGGCTGTGGACTCTCTGGTCCTCACTGTGAAGTGGTCTCCTCAGCTCTGACCTCTGACCCCTCCCATCTAAAACATCTGGATCTGAGTTACAACAACCTGGAGGATTCCTCAGTGAAGATTCTGAGTGCTGGACTGGAGAGTCCAAACTGCAGCCTGGAGACTCTGAGGTCAGTTCACTGTCTGAAGGGAGAATCTGTTGGAGGCAAAGGACTGAGAGGAGATCAGGAGGATTCCAGATGTAGTTTGGACTGAGCTGTGCAGCATGTTGATGAGAGCTCTTCTCCTCCTGGAGGCTTCAGCTGTTCGGACTTTACATTTCTAAACTCTTCCAGTCTGAACCTTCTTCAGTTCTCAGTCACTTCAGCATCAGACTCTGTCCTCTAATCTCACTTCTTTCTGTCTTTATTCAGCTTGAGGAGCTGCAGGTTGTCAGAGATCAGCTGTTCTTCTCTGGCTTCAGCTCTGAAGTCCAACCCCTCCCTCCTGAAACATCTGGAACATCTGGACCTGAGCTGGAACCCTCTGCAGGATTCAGGAGTTTCTCAGCTGTGTGGTTTTCTGCAGAGTCCACTCTGTGGTCTGCAGACTCTGAGGTCAGACTCCATGTTGTGTGTTTCAGTAAAGTAGTGTTGACACTAAAGGTCAGACATCAGGCTGGTCTGAGAGTGATCCACACTGAGGATCTCCAGGAGAAACGGAGCTTCTTCTCTGCTCTTTAGTCCTGTGGCTGTGGCAGAGCCGTGTGCAGCTCCACATTTCAAAGCTTGCGAGAAGAAGAAAGGAGCTGCAGTGCATCATGGACTGTGAACCTCTGACACGCTCCATGTTGACCTTCAGCTTTCAAAGCAGGCTGATCTCTCCTGGATCCAGCTGCCACTGATCTCCCAGCTGGAGCTCCAGACTCTCAGCAGCTTGTTGGCTTTCTGTCCAGTAAGCCTGGCTGTTGACATGTCCTCCACTGGCTCTGCTTCTGTTTGGTCTTCACATCAATTCAGCTCTCCAAAAGATCAAAGGTCAAATCAGGGAGGAGAAGAAGCCCAGTTCTTCTTTCACTTCCCCGGAGCTCCAACCTTCTGAAGAAGAAATTGAGACCAAGGATCAGCCTGATCAGTCTCATCTAAAGAGGATTCACTCATTTCTAACTCATTTCAGCTCACATTTACAACCAAAGTCAGAAAATAGTCAGAAGCAAATGTTGAAGGATTTGAGTTCTGTGTAGAAGAGGTTAAAACTAAGTCTTCAGACTGGAACAACATTAAAATAAAAACAGGTTTTGCGTTTAAAACAGTTCTAAACTAATAAAAACCCACAATATGTGAGCTACTGTGTGGAAGTGAATAAATATCAATTGTTCACGCCCTCGTCAATAACTGTCTTAAACAGCACTAAACCAGCGGCCCTGCTCTTCCCTGCTGTAGCGTCCCCTGGCCCAACAGACCAGCTGGACGGGGCCAGAATTCTTCATGTAGCGTGAAACTGGATCAACAAAGCACATTTTCATTTCAGTAGGGGCTTCTATTTTTACAGAAGTGACCCCCAAACCCACCCTCCAAACATTTCAAATAGCAAAGGCCGAAGTAAACAAGCGCCCCTCATTCTGCCGACCAAGGGGCTGAAACACTGACCACGGCTGAGACCTGAGCTTACTTTCTGATGGTGGCTGCTGGAAACACAGAGCAAGAAACATCTGCCAAGCTTCCACAGCAGTGACCAGGAGAAGCAGGCCGGAGCCGTTCATAGCGAGTGTGCTGATCCAGGGAGCAGCTCCAACTGACAGCAGGCGGCGCCGTTTTTAATTAAACGGCCGCGAGCGGCACGACTTCTGCTGGAAGTCAAAACAAAAGCCAGAACACGGAAACTAGCTCAGCTGACGTGCTCCAGCTCCATCTGATGTTTGGTTTGAATGTTTGACTGAGTGTTCTTTTAATCTGTCATGAAGCCACGTCCAAGACAAACTGCTGGTTTTAAGAAGGGAGATAAAGTTTCTGTCTCTCGATATCAGTGATGAGAGGGAGTGGACTGAGCTGTGCAGCATGTTGATGAGAGCTCTTCTCCTCCTGGAGGCTTCAGCTGTTCGGACTTTACATTTCTAAACTCTTCCAGTCTGAACCTTCTTCAGTTCTCAGTCACTTCAGCATCAGACTCTGTCCTCTAATCTCACTTCTTTCTGTCTTTATTCAGCTTGAGGAGCTGCAGTTTGTCAGAGATCAGCTGTTCTTCTCTGGCTTCAGCTCTGAAGTCCAACCCCTCCCTCCTGAAACATCTGGAACATCTGGACCTGAGCTGGAACCCTCTGCAGGATTCAGGAGTTTCTCAGCTGTGTGGTTTCCTGCAGAGTCCACTCTGTGGTCTGCAGACTCTGAGGTCAGTTGACTGTCTGTTCCTGTTGTAGAAGGAGAAATGTTTGTCAGCAGCTGATCTGAGACTCTGGTCCTGCAGTGAGAGAGTGGACTGAGCTCAGCAGCAGCTGACTGCTGTGTGTGGACATGAGGAGGAGTGTGAATGTTGTGTGTGATGAAGATCCACAACAACAGAACAGCTGATTGATCAGGACTCAGTCATGTGGAGCTGCTCATTTCTCCATCAAGACTTCTGATTGGTTCCTCCTCACTGGTTCTGCTGCTTTCTCTCTTTATTTATTCTTCATTCAGTTTGCAGTGCTGCTGGTTGTCAGAGATCAGCTGTTCTTCTCTGGCCTCAGCTCTGAAGTCCAACCCCTCCCACCTGAAGGAGCTCGACCTGCGTTCCAACCAGCTGTGGTCTCCAGATGTGCAGCAGCTGGTTGCTCTCCAGCAGAGTCCAGACTGCAGCCTGCAGACTCTGAGGTCAGTAGATGGTTGGAGTGAGTCCATGCTGCTTCCAGCAGGTTTGGACTAAACACACTCAGTGTGAGAACAAAGATCCAGTGTTTGACTCTCAGTGAGGCTGTGAGAGGAGAACGCCGAGCAGCTTCAGGCCTGGACAGCAGAGGACACACGGTCAGCCAATCAGAGGAGCCACAGGCTTGTTGTGTTGGTCTGACAGTGGTGGTCCTTCATGAGCTCTGAGCTGCTGACTGCTGCTCTGAACAGGACTGAAGTCCTCACTGCTTCACACTCTGACCATCTCCTCTCATCTCTCTGCAGCTGGAGGAGTGACCGAGAGCAGAGAGGACGCTGAGTCCTGAAGATCTACTGAGAGCAGAGAGGAGGCTGAGTCCTGAAGATCTACTGAGAGCAGAGAGGAGGCTGAGTCCTGAAGATCTACTGAGAGCAGAGAGGAGGCTGAGTCCTGAAGATCTACTGAAAGCAGAGAGGAGGCTGTGTCCTGAAGATCTACTGAGAGCAGAGAGGAGGCTGAGTCCTGAAGATCTACTGAGAGCAGAGAGGAGGCTGAGTCCTGAAGATCTACTGAGAGCAGAGAGGAGGCTGAGTCCTGAAGATCTACTGAGAGCAGAGAGGAGGCTGAGTCCTGAAGATCTACTGAGAGCAGAGAGGAGGCTGAGTCCTGAAGATCTACTGAGAGCAGAGAGGAGGCTGAGTCCTGAAGATCTACTGAAAGCAGAGAGGAGGCTGTGTCCTGAAGATCTACTGAGAGCAGAGAGGAGGCTGAGTCCTGAAGATCTACTGAGAGCAGAGAGGACGCTGAGTCCTGAAGATCTACTGAGAGCAGAGAGGAGGCTGAGTCCTGAAGATCTACTGAGAGCAGAGAGGAGGCTGAGTCCTGAAGATCTACTGAGAGCAGAGAGGAGGCTGAGTCCTGAAGATCTACTGAGAGCAGAGAGGACGCTGAGTCCTGAAGATCTACTGAGAGCAGAGAGGAGGCTGAGTCCTGAAGATCTACTGAGAGCAGAGAGGAGGCTGAGTCCTGAAGATCTACTGAGAGCAGAGAGGAGGCTGAGTCCTGAAGATCTACTGAGAGCAGAGAGGAGGCTGAGTCCTGAAGATCTACTGAGAGCAGAGAGGAGGCTGTGTCCTGAAGATCTACTGAGAGCAGAGAGGAGGCTGAGTCCTGAAGATCTACTGAGAGCAGAGAGGACGCTGAGTCCTGAAGATCTACTGAGAGCAGAGAGGAGGCTGAGTCCTGAAGATCTACTGAGAGCAGAGAGGACGCTGAGTCCTGAAGATCTACTGAGAGCAGAGAGGAGGCTGAGTCCTGAAGATCTACTGTATATTCCCAACAATCCTCCTTTTGATATGATTTCATCATTCCACTCAAAAAATTGAATGTGTGTCAGTGTGTGTTGATGTGTATGCCAAGGTGGGTAAACTAGCCTCCATGACGTAGCCCCGCCCCCACTCGGTACGTTCCGATCTCAGACAGGATCCTTCACCAGTCCCAGAGTGTCTGCCACTATGTGTCAGCTTGTTGAAAATGCAGCTCAGAGCAGCAAGCATTCTTCACTGCAGTGCGTGTGCATATCAGTGTGTGTAAAAGTAGATAAAACAAACAGCATGCGTTCTTCATCGCGGTGTGTGGGTGTGTGTGTGTGTGTTTTGTGTGTGCTTTTTTTTCTTCTTTTTTTAGATTTGTTGTAACAGTCCTTCTACAATCCCTCTACTATTGATTAGTTTTTGAAAGAAAAAAAAAGAGAATACATCTTGTAACATCATTATTTATGTAATAAAAGATAATTCTGCTGGCTGTGTGTAAATCAATCTATAAATCACAAAATCAACTTATATTTAATTACAAACCCGTAACTCAATCATCCCATTTTCTGATCATCATTCCAACAGTCATTCTAAGAGCAAAAGCCTAAGCTAGGGAGTGTATACGTGTGTGTATACGTGTGTGTAGCAGCAGTAGCAACACAAGTGTTTTAATGGAATGGGGAGGGGCGTGGAGGTGACCTTCATCAGACGGCTCATCCTCTTCTTCAGAGTAGATCCATGGATCCTCCAGTGCTCACACTTGGTCCTGGTCCAGGTAGTCGTCTTCTTCAGAGGCAGAACCTCCGAGCTCAGAGGGAACCACAGTGGGGCGACTTCAGCCATTTGGTCAGGTGGTGGTGGATTTCGAGCATAATTTCATTCATGGCATAAAGACTGTAATGTGGCATCAGTAGCAAGGGTCAAACTGGTTGAACAGTGAGGCCACTGCTGTCAGCAGGTGGCATGGCGGTCTTCCAGTTCTTCCCCAAAATTTAATAAGGAAAGAAGAGGGTTTCAAATATTTAGTAGTATTGTTACTTAGTGCTCCAGGAGGGTCAGGGTGTCCCGTCCCGGTGCGTTGAGCCGACCAGGTGAACCAGGTTTTTCCACTGCTGGCGATCTTGTTCCAGCTGCTCTGCATCCTCCACAGCAGCTCCGTGTTGTTGGAGGTCGCCCGCAACGATGTCGAGCCATCGGGTCCGGGGTTTCCCTCGAGGTCGCCCCCAGCCTGAGGCCTTTGGGTCAAACTGGAGAACGTCTCGTGTCGGATGTTCTGGTAGACGGAGGACATGGCCCAGCCAGCAGGGCGGTGTTGTGCGACCAAGGAAGATACTCGGGGCTGGCCTGTACGGCTCTGAGCACTTCGTTGGAGACTCGCTGGGGCCCCCTGATGTTCTCCATGGTTCTCAGAGCCCTGCTATCAAAGCCATTCTTGCGGCCAGAGTGTCGTTCAGGGGCCACGTTTCTGAGCCATAAAGCAGGATGGAGAGTACGGCTAATTTATAAATCTTGGTGAGATGGTCTGGTACCAGAGTGGTTTCCAGAGGGACTGCAGAGCAGATGCTGCCGGGGCTCGTCTGCGGTCAATCTCTGGTTTTAGGTCCTGCTGTCTGTCACCATGGACCCCGGGTACACAAAGTTCTTGACAGGCTCTAAGATGTCGCTCCCGGTTTGCATGGGAGGTGGATCTGGTCCATGGGAGGGGGATCTGTTCCATCACTGACATGAGTGAACCTGGTTTTAGTCCAGCTCACCTGGAGCCGAGCTGTGCTCCTCCTCACTGTGAAGCCCAGAGCGTCTCAGCTGACTGCAGGCTGTCTGAGCAGGATGGTGTCGTCAGCGTATTCCAGGTCAGTCAGGTGGTCGCTGCCGAAGGACACTCCGGGGACGCCTGCAGACCTGGGACCTCAGATGGTCCATGATGCAGTTAAAAGATCAGGAGCCACACAGCCCTGGAGAACGCCACTGGAGACGGTAAACCAGCTGGAGTCAAACCGTTCATACGGACTCAGCTCTCTGCTGCAGAGCAGCTTGAACACAGCGATGGTCTTGGGCGGAGCTCCGAGGGTTTGGAGGATGTTCCACAGAGAGGAGTGGCAGACGGTGTCAAAGGCGGCCTTCAGATCCATGAATCTGATATACAGATGGCGATCTTTACGGAATTCACGGGTCTTCTCTATCAGCAGACATACGGCAGAGATGTGGTCGACTGTGGAGCGATTGGGGATAAAGCCAGCCTGCTGGGGACGGCGGCGGCTTCTGGTCGCTGGAAGGAGACGGTGAAGCCAGATCCTGGTGAAGACCTGGCCAGGGATGGAGAGCAGGGTGATGCCTCTATGGTTTCCGCAGACAAGCCGTGTGTGGCCAGCTGCAGAGGCGGGGCCAGCTGCATCCTGAGGGGGGCCAATAAGTTGGGGTTGGATAATGTTCTGTTTTTTTCTGATCCCAAATTTCTAAATCTCCAGTTGTTGCCTCCGTTTTACCAGAGTTTATCCAAATGCTGGGCCTTGTTTTCACGCAGAAGGTGTCTGAAAGCCGACTCTCTGGTCTGCCTGCTGAACCCCTGATCCACGGAGCCAGACTGGACATCAGCGGAGCCGCGACCCCCGGCCTGACCGGAAGGCTGATCCAGTCTGGGACCCTCAGCGTGGGTCAGCTTGTGGATGCTGTGGGGCCGGACCTGAACCACGCCCAGGCCCTGGACTCTCTGCCCAGTCTCTCCGGGGTGTCCCAGGGGCTCCTGGAGAAGTGGAAGAGTGCACTGAGACCCAGACACAAGAACCTGCTGTGGAGGGACAGTCAAGAGGAACTCTACCTGGATGCTGAGGACTCCTTCCCAGAGGTCCTGCTGAGCCTGGAGCTGGGGGACCTGTTCAGACCCTGTCCCTGAGGTCCTGCTGAGTCTGGAGCTGGGGGAGCTGTCCAGACCCCCCTGACGATCACACAGCCTGAAAGACTGTCGTTCCTCAAAGCAGAAAAAACGATTTTCTACAGGAACTGTGTGAAGAGCGTCCACAAGGGGGCACTGAGCCATGTGTGTGAATTATGGACAGCACCACTTTTACTTTTTCGCTCTCTCTCTTCATGGTTATGACTGTTTGCATCCACGTGTTTGTGAGGGAGGGATGCAATTGTGGGGGAATGTGTTTATCACCAAGGAAGGCCAGCCCCCCCCCCCCCCCCAACGGGGAATGCATTTGAAATTCAAGACAAGCTTCAAAGCCCACCTCTGAGAGGAGGTGATGAACTGTGATTGGTCAGGTTCCACAGAGACTGCCTGAGCCCCACGGTTCCTCCTCCCCCGACTACCAGAGTTCTGCCTGCCCTCGGAGGCAGGAAGGGACTTTGCTGGTCCCACAGTCAGCTAGCCAGCACTGCTAATGTAGCACCAAGCGAGTCTTCCTCCAGGAACCTGGTAACTATCTGGGCTTTACCATAAACAGGTTTTGTCAAGCGTAGAACTGTTTGTTTCATGATGTGTCGATTTCATTGAGACTGTTTTCTGGCAGGAGCAAGCGGTCATAATAAGCTATAAATGCAGTGCATGCCCAAGCCCTTCAATAAAATAACTGAAAATATTCATCTGTCAGTGTGTTCTATAATGCAGTACGTTTGTTCTACTGTATTGGTCTGAAATTCCTGCCTCATCTGTCCCGTTTTGCTTGCGAAAAGCTGGAAAGCTGACAGCTTGTTTCGCGCATGTGCACTGCGATATTGAGCAGTCCCCGCGCTCGGGGCTGTCTACTGCACGTGCGATATGGCAAAAAAGCTGTCAGTGAAGCAGCTTATTTGCCAACAGGCATGCTCAGAACTGGATTCACTTCACAACCTAACTTCACTGCCTTGTAGTAGCCGAGTCAAAATGAGTGAAATCAATACAATTCAGTCTTTGCGTTCAAGTGTCGTTTTCCCGGAGAACTTTTGAAGAAAAGAGGGAAATAATATGTCTGAGGTCTAACAATCAAACCATATCTCAGTTTTCAGACACACACACTCTCTCTGTTAACCAAAAGAAACATGAGAAAATGCAGTAAACCTGAACCAACTGATTCACACAAACACCCCACAGCTGAATAATGATCTAGATGTAAACTGGGCTTTTTTTTTTTTTTTACTCCCAAACTGAAACTGTCATCCCTTTGTTGTGAAAATGTAATTATACCCGTAAACTGTGGCAAGATATTTGCAGACTCATTTTAGATAATATCTGCAGTGGTCTGAAGCTCGTCTTGCAAAATGTCCTTTTTGGTTTTGTAATAAATTCACTCTCCCAATGAAAAAAGCACGAGACTGTCCGAAGTTCTGGTGATATAGAGGATTTCTGCAGGTTCAATGAACTTTATATTTCCAGCCATCAATAAAGTTGTTTCCGCCCGGTTTCGAACCGGGGACCTTTCGCGCCCGGGTCGCATATAGTTAAGCTTAACTCTCTTAACTTTTCCCATTCATTTTCAATGGTAGTGTCTTACAGTACGGATGCAATACTCATTTTGACCACTAATGTAAAAATGGGGGCGCTGTTTTGCCACTTCAGTTAAATTTCCTCCCTTAACTTTTCCCATTCATTTTCAATGGCAGTGTCTTACAATACGGATGCAATACTCATTTTGACCACTACCGTAAAAATAGGGGCGCTATTTTGCTCCTTCCTCAGAGTTAAGGGTTGTTGTGTGTTTGTCAGGGAGAGAGGAGCATCGACAGCGGATTTGCAATTTCTCAAAGATCGCTTACATCAACAACGGTAGGTGTTAAAGAAGAACTCATAAATGAATCTGGGCCAAACTGACACTTTCATGAAGCTTTAACTGTGGTGTTGGATTTGAATGTACGAATGAATGAGTTAAAGTTACTCTAGATCAAAATACAGGTGCCGCCATCACACTGATGGTGTACTAGCTTGCTAGTAGGTCCGGGTTTTACAGTGGTGGAAAGTTTCAAAGTCGGGGGGAAAACCCTACAACAACAATACAAGCCAAGTAGAAAACCACAATTCTGATTAGTAACATCAAAAATAAAATCAGAAAACTCTGATGACATATACAGTCTGTGTTCTCACTCCTCAGCACATTTCTTCATTACATATAATACAGATTTTACTCTGATGTAAAATCTGTTAAATACTTTTGCTTTTGTATATTTTCATCTGATACTTTTGTTTTAAAGGGTTTGTTTTAGCTCCTATTTCAATTCCTTTATTTCAGTAAAAAGTGAATTATTCTTCCACTGGTTCTAGGATCTTTGAATCTGTTCATTTCATATGTAATCGTGACGTGTGGCTTGTGTTTACTTCAGTACTTACTGTGTTTGACTTTGTTATAATATATTATACTGTTTATTTCTTACCAGTGTTATATACAACATATGACTGGTAGGAAACAGTGTTATAATAACTATGCATTTTTGTTACTTTATTCAGAAAAAAATGAAGAAGAGCTTTACGTTCTTCCCGGGGAGAATGAGTGTCTCCTTCAGGAGAGGTCCTTCCGGTCATCTCCGACAGGATCCCTCAGAGGCAGCCATGGAGCTGAAGAGGAGACCCTCCCCCGCCTTCCCTGCACAGAGCCAGCAGGTTGTGAGGGCGAATGCCCTTAAAACAGTCACACAGCGTGGAGGAGACAGGACAGACCAACAGGAGGTCATGGGGGAATATGTCCTCCAGTTTGGTAAATATAAAGGACAAACATTCCGCTGGCTCCTTGAGAACGATGTAGGGTACACCATCTACCTCTTCAGTAAAGTGGAGCAGGAGGAGAGTGAGGGGACATTTAATCCTGAGGGTCACAGCAAGGACAGTCTGCTGTCCTTCTTGGACTACGCTGGGACCTTTAAAGAAATCAAGGACCTTCAGGAGTATCTGAAGTCCAGAAAGCCAGCTGAGCCGGTACTGTCTGAAGGGGATAATGTTGTGGGCTTTGGGGTCAGAGCCACAGACACCTGGCAGAAGATCTGGGACACCAGGGCTGATGGATACGCTGCCTTCATCTTGAGTGCCAAGTGTGTAAAAAACAGCAAGATGTCCCGCCTGCAGCAGTACCTCCTAAAGCAGCAGCGTGCTCAGCAGTCCCAACCTCTGCAGAGGCCAAGTCCAGCTGGTGACAGTCTGAGTGTGTACACTACTGTACAAATATGAGATATTTTAGTTAGCATGTTGTGAGTCTGATCTAAACAATGGTTTTCTCTTGCTATTAACCTGTAGTGATGGAGGACGATGAGGAGCTTGAACAGGAGATGCTGAAGCTCTCTCCTTCCAAATATATAGGTAACTTTGGAGGGTAAGAGTCATGTGACTCATCAGTCCAGTGTTTTGTTTTTCATGTTTGTCTCTCTGTGCTCAGCTCCCTCAGAGTCAGCCAGCAGCCACACACCTGTGCCCTCCCTCACAGGTTGACCTCGTCATGTCTCAAATGGGTTCACTTCCTAATCCAGATGTTCAGTGTGTTCGTTTGGCCACGTTCTGGCTTGTTTTGATGCATGCGTTCTCTTCTTCTTCTGCTATACTAAGGGCATACAATTCAACAAGAAAGGTAAGTGTTTCTGCATGCTTTATACCTGGATCTTTAAGATGAGGTATGTGAAATGCATTTGCATATCATATCTCATCTTGGATTCATTTTTTATGATGTTGTTCTTTGCCTGTTTTGTCTTGGTTGTTGAAATGCTGAACTTATTGACACAAGTTTTAAATTAATCTCATTCCACAAAATTCATTGTTTGCAATTGATCTTGTTTGTTTGGGACCAGAGGAAAAGACAGTTGCTCCTGTCCCTGCTGTCAGCACATGGCCCAGGACAGCTGACTCCAGCACAGGTTAGTCAGACGCTTCCTTTTATGTATCTAATGTCATTTTATATCACATAATCTTTATGCTCTCTCTTTTTTTTTAAATAAACTTAGCCACGTTCAAGCCTCCGCTTCCAGTTCCTCCTCAGCTGTTGGCTATTGCTTCACAGCTTGGTATTGATGAAGAGCAACCAGCTCCTATTCAAGGTAAGGCAGAGACACACAGGACGGCTGTGGCTGTATTTGCTTTGTACCATTTTAGACAGTTTATACAGTGGTTACTTTAAAATACAGCCACAATACTGGTCACATGTGATAAAAAGTTAATTTTATTCAAAGTGAAATTGACAGACATGCATGAAAACCTTATAATTGTAATATGTTTTCATTCTCCTTTCAGCCCCTGAAGCTCCACTCACTGTCCACCACCCCCCAGCTTCAGGGGATCCTGACATCGCCAACTGGAAGTGCTCTCACCAGCAGAAGATCTGGATGAGGATGGAGCTGCAGACTCTCGGACTGTGGCCCGGTTCTGTTCCGGGGTGAGTTCCCTTTTCCTTGTGGCGCCATCCTCCTCAGCCTGAGCTGATAGACACGGCCACAGAGCTCCCCTCTCCCAAACATTTCCAGCTCCATCCATTTTTTATTTGGAAGCCCGAAAATAAAATTATGGAGAGGCTGCGAAATAATTACACCCTGCCCTGTCTGCACGGCTGCACAGATCCTCAGGTAGTTTCTTCTGGAGTGGGTCGGCCTCGAGTCATCATTGGCATCAGCGGGCAGTACTATATTTTTGCCTCCAGACTTACCTGCAAAGTCTGCAGAAAGTACTGGCATGCTGACAACCCCAAGTGGCTCGAGAAACTACCGAAACGTTTCAACACAGTTGTGCCTGCTTTCATCACCTACAAGAAGGCCGTATGTAAGTCAGTGATGGACGAGCTGCGGAGGAGCGGGAGGTCGCCTGAGGACATGGCCAAGCAGTTGTTGGAGGGGCTGCATCTTAAGTATGAGCGGGCACACCTGGCTTATCTCCTCAGTGTGCAGAACATCTGGGATGCTGAGGCTGGAGTCTATGGCCAGAGAACCATCACAGCCCACCTGAGGCAGAGGGAAGAGCCAACGGCATTCGGAGGATATGGAGACGCTGATGGATGGGCTGGAGTGTCTGTTTCCTCCCATTACCTGGTGGACTGCCTGGTCCAGGAGTACCAGCGGCAGGAGCAGCTCCTCACTCTGCTGCTGCAGGGCACATTTGGTCAGGTGCTGAGGTCAGACCACACTCGTAAGGTGGCAAGAAAGGTGGTGCTTTCTTCTGGCACAATGTCATCTTACGCTGTGATGAGTGAGCACTGGACCATTGTCAGCTGGGTCATGCTGCAGTCGGAGTGTGAGCGCTCTCTGGGTCCCATGTACGAGGGGCTGGCTCGGCGCTACACAGCAGCTGGGTTGGAGAAGGCAGCCTTCCAATGGGTGGACAGGTATTTAACACACTTTACACTTTAATGCCATCATTGTAATGTTTTATTTATTGCACATGACATCATAGTTGTTTGTATGCACAACTAACAATCTGTTTTAATTAATTTGCACTGAAATAAATGCTACATATAGTTTCCTCTTTTTTCCACATGACAGGGACTGCTGTGCAGCTTTCAGAGTCCAGGATCCGGGAGCACAGGAGCATCTTTTGTGGGACAGCTGGAGAACCACAGATGCTGTTGTAGCAGAGGCCACTTCTGGTGAACTCCTCAATGTCTCTGCATCCAGACTCAAGTTCAACGAAAGCATCAGCGTGAAGTTGGACTTGTTTCATTGTATGCGACGTTTCACCAGGGAGTGTGTGTCAGAGCACCATCCTCTCTACAGCTCCTTCTGCCAGTTCCTCTCTGCTGCCTTTGTTGTTGTGGACCAGGATGATCTAAGGAAGCTGAGAGAGGCCTACACTTTCTGTGGGATTACTCCACCAAATCCCACCAAGCAACACATCCGAGAGCACTGCAGGACCAAGGTACCACAGCCGCAGGAGCTGCTGCAGAGAGTGGAGGGTGTCCTGAAGCACTTTCATCTCTCCACTGACTGCAATGGTGAGCCCCTGTTTAAGCCCTCTATGCTGAAGGTGTGGCGGATTCAGAGGGTCCACATTTTGAGAGGCTGCCTGAGCGACCCTGAGGTGGGAGAGGGTGTCCTGTACAGGTATGGAGGCACTGTGCAGCTCAACCATGTCAAGGGGGAAGGTGCTGCTGTGCCGGTGTGGATCCCAGTGAGAGGGACCTCTCAGCAGGAGGGCTTTCACTCCCACCAGGCTCAGTGGGTGACTGGCACCCGGGTCTCTAACGAGCTCTTCCAGGCACAGGCAATGACTGGTGTGGTCCGCTGGAACTACCAGAGGCTGGTGGACCTGAAACAACCAGGTGTGGAGCTGCCAGCTGTTTTCGACCCTCTGCTCATTGCAGACCTGAACGCCTCTTCCCTGCGGGTGACTGGAAAAGAGAAGTACCCGGCCCTGAAGACACCTGAGCAGGACACAGGGGAGAGATTCGGACTGCAGTATGTGGAGCCTGGCTGCCGCCCAGTTGTCTTTAACTGGGATAAGATGGCGGTTGGAGACACTGGAGAGGTTGTTGCTGCAGCTGTGCCACAGCCTGAAGTCCACCACCCTGATGCTGCTTTGGCTGCATCCAGTCAGGTACCTATAACATAAACACACAACTGAATATTGATCAGTGAAAATGAACCATCGACTTTATTCTTTGTTTTTATGATGTGTTTCAAGGAGACAGGGGTTGAAATCCAGCAGAGACCTGTGCCACTTTTTACATGTCAGCCAGTGTCTGCTTCCCAGGATCCCCCTTGTGCCAATCCAGTGTCGCCTCACAAAACTGAGACAGGTATTAATTTTGTTCTTGAACAAACTGAAGATGCTGGTTTAGAGGATAAAGACAGAACAAACATGTAAACTATGTGACTTTTTTACTGCATGTGCAACACTGATATATGATATTCTTGCCATCACAGACCTGCCAGGACTGGCCCCCCTGCCTGTAGCTGCAGCTCCTCGGGCCACGCGTACTGGACCAGTTAAAGCCGGAGGCCTGATTCATGTGCTGGACCACAGCCGGTGGACACAGGAGATGAAGAATACCATTGATGGTCTGCTGGTGAAGCACCGTGGGACAAAGGATATGCTGAGGAGGGTCGATGCTGAGTATGCGTCCATGGTGCAAAGTACCTGCACTGACCCCAACAGCCTTCTTCATCCCACAACATGGCAGCATATCTCTCGATATGTGAAACACCAGGCCAAGTTGAAAAACACCCACTCTGCCCTGAACACCAGCTCAGAGAAGGTGGTCTCAACACAGCAGCTCTGGCACACACTGACCACAGGCAGCCAGACCACCAGTGTTCCCGTCACAACACTTCCTCCACCAGTCCTCAGACTTCCCTCAGGCCCAGAGACGGTGACTCGAGCCACAGTGGAGAGAATCGTCCAGGATGTGCTGCGGCAGCAGCAACAACAGCCTCCACAGCCACAACAGGGGGCCCAGGAGAAGAAAAGGACCAGGACCTGCTTGGCCTGTGGGCAGCCAAAGTCCCGTTACCTCGGGGATGGATCGACTATTCACTTTTTTTATCAGAGCGAGTCTGTTAAGTACTTTTACTGCTCTACAAACGTGTACAACAAGTACTGCGGTGAAGGCCTGACCAACCCCAAGATGGCGTTCGATGATTTTGCTTCCTCGCCTTTCTTTGAGAGGGAGCTGGAGGGAGCCAGGAAGAGAGGAGCTGAATGGAAGAGGGTGATGAGGGAGAGAGAAAAGAGGAAGGCAGAGCTGAAGACTCCCACCGGACGCCTCTGCAGATTCTGCCACATGCCACTAAAGCAGGGTCCAAACAGCCCTCATATTCACACTGGTTTTCCTGGAGTTCCTGGGAAGTACATCTACTGTCCCTCAAAGGTGCTCTCTCTTTACAGGGACCAGGGGTTGACCACAGAACTGTCGTGGATGGACTTCCAGAGGTCTGCCTTCTATGAGGCTGAGAGAGACAGATGGCTGAATGAGAGGGCCAAATAAAATGTCATTACACATACTGTAGATAGTATTTTCATGACCATTATCACTTATTTTTTGTGTAAATATTTTTAATTTCTGTAAATATCATACAAGAGTTTATTTGGGATGTTTTCATTTCTGGAAGCTTCAACTGTGCATAAAATCAGTTTGTGCTCATTTTATTTTTCTGTTGTAAATATCGTTGTTTGACATATCTTTGTGTATTTTTGAGCTTGCATGCTGTAAAATGCTGAGTGTTGTGTGTAGATAATGTTAGATATTCTGTATTACTCTCCACTCCAGGGGAAATTCACAAGCTTATATTTGCCCAATTATGTACAGTGTGATTGCAAATTATTTCAATCTTGCTTATTCTGTTTTTTTCCTTTTAAATAGTTCATCACTGTGTGTATTTTATTCGTGTAAATAAACACGTTATATGTATTAACTTGAAACTCACATTATTTTCCAGTTATTCAGCAGATACATAGTCTGTACTGTCTCAAACAGCTTTGATGATCAACTTCTTAAAATCAGGTAGCATCACAATAATTAAACATCACCAAATTGTGCCTAAATAGAAGTTATACAGAGTCCCTAATGATAACAAGCCCATGTGACCATTTACTACCTCCTCATAAAGTGGTCGACTGGTCCATAAAAATAGCCATCAGGTGTCAAATAATTTCAGAATAGACGACAAAGAATCGAAAACAGAAAATAGAAACCAGAAAACAGCTGGAAAGCTGTAGTCCCCGATGTCTTCAGCGGGAATCGAACTCACGTCTGGCCGGCACAGCTCTATGGCTATTCGCGGCTGGCCTTCGCGTGTGAGGCGAACGTGATAACCACTACACTACGGAAACCCGTGAGCAAGCCTCACGTAGCGGTCCGCCATGTTGGATAGGGCAAACGGTCTGCTGTCGTGTGTGTGTGTGTTCAGGAGTCTGCTGATGGAAGTGGAAGAGTGTGTGAGGCAAGCGTGATCGTTGAAGGTGGCTCACCCCTGACGCCACGCAGTGAGTGACCATTTACAACATTTAAACCACAAGACACTGGTTTGGTTATTTTCCACACTGAAGACGTGCTGCCCGGTCCAATATGGCGCGGATTTAGCCAAAACGGCCCCATAAATGAAGCTAAACTCCCTTAACTTTCCCCATTCATTTTCAGTGGTAGTGCCTTACACTACGGATGCAATACTCCTTTTGGCCACTAGCGTAAAATGGGGGCGCTGTTTCAGTCCTTCGTCACAGTGAAGGACAGTGGAATGCTGTGTGTTTATCGGTCAGAGAGGAGCGTCAACTTTTAGATTTACAACTTTTATCTCAAACATCTCTTGCATAAACAAAGGCAGGTGTTAAAGGGGAACTCATAAATGAATCTGAATGAATCTGTACCAAACTGACACCTCCAGAAAGCTTTAATTGTGTGTTGTATCAGGTAAAGTTGCTGTAGATTACAGTACAGGGCTGTGTCCGAAATCACCCCCTATTCCCTATGTAGTGCACTATATAGGGAGTACGCCATTTTGTAGGGGTGTCCAAATGCCTAGTGAGCATCAATGTTCCCTACATAGTGCACTCAATGTATCCCACAATTCACCGTGAAATCTAGTGGACAGCCGATGGTCACTAGACGAAGCAATATATCCCATAATGCACTGCAGTCGCGGCATGTTAGAATCATGTGACACTAATGATGTAATTAACTGTGCAGCGAAGTAGTGTCTGAAACCGTTCACTATATAGTCCACTATATAGTCCACTACATACTATTCCCCATGTAGTGAGTAGGGAATAGGGAATGAGTGAGAGATTTCGGACACAGCCCAGGTGTCTCCATCACACTGATAAACATTTGCGGAGGAGGCCTGGCTTTATGAAGTAAAAACAACAACAATGCAAAACAAGTAGAAGTAAAAATGCAAAGTCGAGGTACTTTTTCTTATGTAAATTTGCTGGAATACCATAATTCTGATTAGTAACATCAAAAATGATGAAATCAGAAAACTTTGATGACACATACAGTCTGTGTTCGTATCCTGATTTGGTATCAACACATTTCTTCTTTAAATACAATCAATACTTTTAATTCGTTTAGAAATCTGTGAAATACTTTTACTTTTGTATGTATTCATCTGATATTTTTGGTTTGAAAAATAATTAGCTCATATTGATATACTTGTATTTCAGTGAAAACTTTTAAGATCTAGTTATAGGACTTTTGAATCAGTGGGTTTCAGAAGTACGTACAGGTCCCACAAAACAAAGACTAACAGGCTCAGAGACAGTTTCTACCTAGATTCATCATCTCACCTCCTTTTTTCCAGAAAATGTTTGTTTGTCCCACTCTTTTAGAAATATAGGTCATGATACTAATTTGAATTTTGTTTATACATAGAAAAGAATATTAAGTTAAAATGTTACATTTTCTTCCATATGTTGAGCTAAAGTATTAATAACATATTATTAGTAGTAGTAGCAGTAGTAGTAGTAGTAGTAGTAGTAGTAGTAGTAGCAGTAGTAGTAGTAGCAGTAGTAGCAGTAGTAGTAGCAGTAGCAGTAGTAGTAGTAGTAGTAGCAGAGGAAGTAGTAGCGTTATATCCTCCAGTCCAGCAAGCGGCGCTGTTAAGAAAAACACTCTTTATTTCGTCTACTTGTCCCGGAAGAACTTGGTTTTACTTTTCTTGAAGCAAAAGTAAATAAACGTGCGATAATGACATTGAAAAACATGATTATTTTTCCACGGATTTCACCTCATCTCACGCTTTTCTTGTGATGGAGCTGCTGGACTGAACTCCGAGGTGAGGGTGAGCGACTTCTTGTGGAAACGCTGCTTTCCGGCACGAGGTGACACTTCATTCAAATTTTACAACATTTTGTATTTTCCTATGTTACAGCCAAATTTACTCAATTGGTATGTTGTGTTTCAGGGTTAGTTACAATTATCACTGTTGATTCTTTACTTCGGCTTTGAAACAAACGCAGACATTTCTTGATTCAGGCTATATTTCGGTAAACTGGTCGATGCTGCTCTGCATCTGTGCCGCTTCCCATATGCGCCAGTTTACCTTCAATGAGCTGATTTACTGTTACAAACTTCCTTGAATAAAGACTGTTGTTGATCAATTTTATGCCGAATATACCGCAAAGATGCGGCTGTTACTTCAGACGCTTAAAGTTCCCCGTTAATGCACGTTTGGTTTATTAAAATGAAGAGTTATTGATCTTGCATATGAAGTGAATGCAGTTTGGTTTTGTTACTGTTTGATTTGATCAGTCAAAGCCGCTTTTGCGCGATTTGTGCATCTTACACACCACGCAGTGCTCGCAGTCTATCGCTCTTTCACATTTTGTTTATTTATTTCTTAAATTAATTACGTTTTAATCCCAACTATAATTAAAGATCGATTCATCACCCAAAGCGGACACTTACACTCTTTTCAGTATTTACTTTTGATTCACTCATCATACAGGATCTTTAATAAATAATCATTTACATTTTTTCTTATAAGATCCAGTTATACATACCTGGTATTATGTTTGATTGAATCAAATGAAAGTGTCTGATGGACCAGCTTTGATTTTCTAATAATGTCAGTAGTAATGATGCATGTTTGTGTTGAACCTCTGACTGATCCTGTGTCGCTCTCTGTCCAGCCCTGGTTCCTGTCTGTCGGCAGCATGGCTCTCCCTTGTGTTCGTCTCTGCAGACGACACTCGAGCGCAGGCCTGGCGGTCTGCGGCTACTCCACGGTCAGCAGGCCGTCCGGGCCGTCCGGGCCGCAGGAGAGCAGCGCTCCTGTGTTCCAGTACGTGGGCCAGCACAGAAAGCCCACCCACAAAGTGTTCGTGTGGGGCTTCAGCTTCACCGGGGCGCTGGGCATCCCCAGCTTCGTGGTGCCGGACAGCGGCAGGAAGACGCCCCGAAAGTACCAGCTGACGCCGTACCGGCTGGAGACGGAGGTGGAGCAGGTACCGAGACCGGGAGGCGGCAAGGGGGGCGAGCCGCAGCGGCCCAGAGCCCCGGTTCCTCAAAGTTCCCCCTGGGGAGCCGTTCCCAATGGCGTTGTCATGGAAACCAAAGCTTTCTCTTGTTGCCGTGTGAACGGGGCTTCAATCCGATCATGTTGAATCACTTCAGACACAAATTCTAACAAACTAATCTGAGAGCAAAATACGATCTGAAATCATAGATTTACTTTTCTTTACAACTATTTGAAAAAATCTCTTTACTTTTTTTAACTAAATGTTTAAAGGCATATCAGAGGATTCTCCGCCGATTTCATACAACATGGCCGATTTGCCATTTCTTAAGCGCTGCCATGCGCGGCTGCCTCCATGAGGACTGTGGGAGCGCGCACGTCAGCCGCGTGTCAGTTTGTTTACATCCGTACAGCTGGAGCATCGTCTTTCATAGGATTAAAAGACATTTGTAATCATGTCGGACTCTTCTTCCAATCACACATAAGAATACGATCCGTAAAGTAGTGTCTGACGTGTTTATGCAACAGAAACACATCTGAATGGGATAATCAGCAGGTCACCCGTCCAGCAGAAACTTCACCTCGTCCTGATCAGTCCTAAATCCCTTTGTGCTTTGAATGTCCGCCGCCTCGTCAAGGAATCTCCCAGTAAAACACGTTCTGCCTTCTTTTCTACGGCCTTTCTTCTCTCCTCTGCCATCTCAAACAATGTTCTTTTGTTGTGGCTAAGCATCGTCAGAGGTGTTCGCTGGAGGAGCAAGCTGCTTCTGAACGAGGTGCTTTGGTCGCTCCCGCTGCATCACTTCCTAAACAATGCTCTGCGCATGGCGGCTCTAAACCAGAGCGGCACAGAGGCGGCGACTCGACGTGATACGTCATCACGCAAACACGTTCCCACATTGACTGGCATTATGACTGCTCAATCACGATTTGGAACCAGACAATTCTGATCGGTTCTAAGGATCCTCCAGGATGTCTTTAATAACTGGTGTCTTTCTTCATGTTGATGTATATCATGGCTTTATTCTAGTCTCTTCTTTCTTTCTCCTTCGTTTTCTCCTTCCTTCCTTCCTTCTTTCCTTCCTTCATTCCCTCCTTTCTTTCATTACTTAGTCCCTCCTTTCGTTACTCCCTTCCTTCTGTCTTGCTGACGTTGCGTTGCGTTGCAGATCTCCTCGGCTGCCTGTGGTTACGGCTTCACACTCATGTCCTCGTCCACTAAAGACGTGACCAAGGTGTGGGGCATGGGCCTGAATAAGGACTCTCAGTTGGGCTTCCAGCGGACACAGCACAGCCGGCGTGAGTCTCTCACACACACACACACACACACACACACACACCCTGGCTCCACTGATGTGTGTGCTGTGGTCAGATCGGAGCTACGACTACGTCCTGGAGCCGTCCCCGGTGGCTCTGCCTCTGAAGGAGCCTCAGCTGACCCGGGTGCTGCAGGTCTCCTGTGGCCGGGCTCACTCCCTGGTCCTCACCGACAGAGAGGGAGGTGAGCGCTGCACCCCCACGGGGAGGGGGGGACTGACAGAAGAAGTTTCAGTTTGGAATCAGTGTTAACTTTCATTTATACACCAAGAAACTGCCATGGCCTGCAGTCTGACCTCTTGTGCCCCCCCCCAGTCTTCAGCATGGGGAACAATTCATACGGTCAGTGCGGTCGTCCCATCGTTGAAGATGAAGTTTTCAGGTTTGTTTGTCTCTCCTCACGTGAATTTCCATTGAATATGAATCGGATCAGAAACAGAGAACAAGCCGTCTTCCTCCCCTCCTCTTCCTCAGCGGGAGTCACATGATCCATAACGTGGACGGGCTGGGCGGCGGTCGGGTGAAGCAGGTAATCGGCGGCGGGGCGGACGGAGCGGCGTGAGGCCGGGGGCGGGATGAGGAGGCCTGCTTTGTCTTCTGCAGGTGGTGTGTGGACAGGACCACAGCCTCTTCCTCACACACACCGGGAAGGTCTACGCCTGCGGGTGGGGCGCCGACGGACAGACCGGTCAGAGCGGCACACACACACACACACACACACACACTGAGCAACACCCTCTGTTTCAGCAGTACCGTTAACAATGTGTAATGTCAGTGGCCCCTCCGCCCCCCAGGCCTGGGCCACCACAGCATCAGCCCCGTCCCGGTGGAGGTGGGGGGGGACCTGGCCGGGGTGGAGGTGCAGCAGCTCAGCTCCTACGGAGACTGCAGCCTGGCCGTGAGCAGCGACGGCCGGCTGTTCGGCTGGGGCAACTCCGAGTACCGGCAGCTGGCCCCCGCTACCGAGGAGACGCAGGTGAGGTGGGGGGCGGGGGGCAAAAAGGGGACGACACGGGGGCAAGAACGAAGAATGTACAGTGTGTCGTTTCCTCAGATCAACTCTCCTCGACACCTTCCTGTGAGAGGCTGTGGGAAGCTGCTGCAGGCTGCATGTGGAGGGACGCAGGTGGCTGTTCTCAACGGTACGCACACACACACACACACACACACACACACACACACACACACACACACGCTCAGTCTCGTATTTCTATCCTTGTGGGGACCGTCCATTGACTCCCATTCATGTCTAGCCCCTAACCCTGACCCTTACCCTAACCCTAACCCACACCACAACAAAGCCTAACCCTAAAGAAATGTTTTTGCACTTTTACTTTTTTCAGTAACAACAACATGGTCAAGAAAACACTGTTTCTCCTACTTAGGACCGGAAAAAGGTCCCACAAGGCACGTCGTTCCACGTTTTGCTATCCTTGTGGGGACATTTGGCCCCAACAAGGATAGAAATACGAGAACACACACACACACACACACACACACACACACACACACCCTTTAAAACAGACTTGATTTAAAGCTGCTGTAGGCAGGATTTTGCTAGTCAGTGCTAATTTTTCTGTTTTCTTTGGATTAAATGTCAGAGTATCCATTGATAATCCTTTAGGAGTGTAGCATAACTGCACTACCATGAGGGCGCAGCGTTTCCATCTGTCTCTGTTCTGAGCTGAAAAGGATTCTTGACTGCTACCCGTGTATTTGACCAATCAGGATAGAGCCCCTGAGGCTCTATCCTGATTGGTCGAGGGGCGGCGCTTCAAAGCTCTGCTTCTCGTGAACGCGCACGAGGAAGTCCAGGCCCGCATATTGACCTGCCTCGTCGGACATAACATCATCAAAACTCCACGGAGGACACCGTCTGTTTCTACTGGAATTCTTAAAAAAAAAAGCTTTGACCCCAGGCCGCTGTGAAAAGGTCACAGGTCAATCAACCCGCCGGCGCAGGCGGCCGTGACACTGCCGGCCCCGCTCGGCACCCCGAGGTCGGCACGCCTCCAGGTTTCAAATCCCCATCTTGGATGGGTCAAACCGCCATCTTGCGAAGGTAATCCTGCCTACGGCACCGTTACTCTTTTATGGAGCACTTCCTGAACAAATGAAGTCATTCCACCTTGGATTAATATTCATACAGACTTCAAATCAGTTTCCCATTTTACGAACAAGTCTCTGGTGAAGAGGGAACGGAGTCGACGCAGTCGCTCATCTTTCATCACTTCCTCCTGAAATAAAGCCCAGATGCTTTTCGCCCCCGGTCCCGCTGGCCTGCAGCCGTGATCCTGGACTATTCCACGCTGCTCCGGTCGCCTCCAGGTGTAACGCCCCTCCTCTGTCTGTCGGTTTGGGTGTCTGCATGTTTCCAGATGAAGGAGAGGTGTTTGTTTGGGGCTACGGCATTCTGGGAAAAGGTCCTAAGCTGACGGAGTCCTCCACCCCGGAGATGATCCCTCCATCTCTGTTCGGACGCTCCCACTTCAACCCGTCGGTGACCGTGAGGAGGATCAGCTGTGGCCTGAACCACTTCGCTGCAATCACCGGTCAGACGCTCCAGTCTCTCGCTCTCTCTACAGCGCTCTCTCTCTCTCTCTCTGTCTCTCTCTCTCTCTCTCTCTCTGTGTCTCTCTCTCTCTCTCATGTAGTTTTCTCCTGCAGACAGAGGCGAGCTCTTCGTTTGGGGGAAGAACATTCGAGGCTGTTTGGGCATCGGAAAGAAAGACGACCAGTACTTCCCCTGGAGAGTAAGTAATAGATTACTCTCATGACTGGAATACTGGCAGGGACTTTCATGTAAACAAACAAACAATGCACTGCTGATTTCAGGTCACCGTGCCGGGGCAGGTGGTGGACGTGGCGTGTGGAGTTGACCACATGGTGGCGCTGGCCAAGTCTGTCCTGTGATGCCCCCAACAGCTTCACTGATGTGATGGTTTTCACCGAGGGACAGAAGGACTGAGCCAATCCTTTCTTCACTTGTCTCTGATTGATAATAAAAACTTTATTTATGTCGTTCTTAACTTGTTTGCAAATTATTTTACATTTTAAACCCATCAGAAGTTCACCCATTCTGTTCCTTCCTCACAGACTGACTTTCTCCCACTGATGTAACTGCTGCAGGCATCCAGATTATAGAGCATCTTCCTCCTCTAGCATCCAGATTATAGAGCATATAGAAAAGGTTTAGTTGCTATAACATTCATGATTTCATTTTGTAAATTAAAAAATGTAAGTACAAAATTTTTACTACTGCCAATTTTTTTTGTAAACAAACAAACTAAGGGATAGAATAAGCATATATGTAACAGATTAGCATATCGGTTCAGATTGTGAGTCGTTTTGGAAAACGTAGTAATTACAGAAGAATGAGTAAGGACCACAGACTGATAAAAACTGCAAGTGATGATATACCGTTGGTGTAGCTTCTAGGTTCACTTTTCTTGGCAATAATAAAAAATGAAGTTAAAGAAACGAAACATGCAGAGATCTCCGTCTCTTTGAGCGGTCCCTGAACGCACCACGGCCCTTTAACATTTGTAAACACGCCGAATGCGCTCCACTCTACGTAAGTCGCGTACGTGCTAACGTCACAGTCCACGTACGTATGATTTGGTGGCGTGCCTCGTACGGGAATCCCGGGAAGGCGGCGCTACGCAGTGCGGGTACGCGGAAGAGATGTCGGCAGGGAGGAGGACCGACGCTCACAACTGACCTTATTTCGGGCTTATTTCATTAAAGTGTGGTTCAGGGGGCAGAGTGAAGGATGGGCAGGAGCACACACGGCCTGTCGTACCATGAAAGCTCGGCTGTCTCCGCCCAACACCGACTTTTTAACGCTTTATCCCGGGAGGAGTAGCTCCGCTCCGAGGCTAACCTGCTAGCTCCTGGGGCCCGTCGATTCTCCAGCGAACATCCATCTCACCACAGACAGCAACAATGGTGAGAGCTCCTGAAACACCGCCCCGTCTCCTCCAGCCACATCTGTTATCTGCTCACTTTTATTCCTTATCAGTAGATGCATGTTGTCACGAGAGCCACCATCAGTGCTAACAGCTAGCTCGCCCTGCTAACGAGGATGACAGGTTAATGTCAAACACCTGCTGTCAGCTCAGCCGTCAAACCTCATCTCTTCACCAAAACTCAGTTTAGCTTTAAAACTCACTAAAATTATGTGTGTCACGTAACCATTCACTTCATTACTAAACTGTCTTTTTATTCGTCTTCTCTATAAAACTCAGCTTATTTATCACTGATGCGTCTCTTAATCTTCAAAACTCTTTCTTGACATTTTCTGACACACTCTTAAACCAGTTGGTCATGCTTCATTAGCCTGATACGGTCACATGGTTTGTTACAGCCCTGCAGGTACAGTCGGTCATATCAGAAGTGTAAATAACTCCTGTCCTCTGCTGGTTCATTATTGCCCATCAGGTTATAGAAAAGCTAATATTTACATCCTTGTCTTTTTTTTTTCCTTCCACTCTAGTTCCTGGCCGTTGACTCTACTCAGATGCCTGCTAATGCTAATTACCTTTGTGGTAAAGTGGAAGTGAGGCTTTTCTTAATGTCAGAAATGTGAATTATTATGTGTTTTCACTTTATCAGAGATATGGGCTCACACTACCTATTGCAACAACACATCAATAGTAAGACTGACCTGCCTCATGATGGGCTAAACCAGCTCCCTAACCTGTCAGCCATGTGGTCATGATCTATCCACCATGCAAGGAGCATGAAAAACATGTGAAAGAGTAACTTATCGAGTGGCTTATCAGTTAGTCCCGATGCAGAGGGTGTAGTCTGTCTTCAGTCCTGAACTCGATCCAGGGACGACCTTCATTTGCATTCGGGCCTGTTTGCACAGTTTTGCCTCATAAACAGCAGCAGCCACTAGTGGCCCAGCACGAAAACAGCAAGCTTTCAGTATTTCTGTGTAAAATTAAGCTGCCAGTCAGACATTTTTTCTTCATTTCCTCAGCAATTTCAGACTTTTTTTTTTTTTTTTACCACTGTGGCCTTTGGCTAAATGTAGAAGTACTGTCCTCATTAACAGTGGTGTCATTCATAATACTGTGATTTAGGTCTCACATTTTCAAATTAAAGTTCCTAAAGAGGTTTCACAGTGAAAAACCTGAACGAGTCCAGCTGACTGGACCTGAAGCACCCATGGCTGAACAGAGGTTCCCTCGCTCTGTCTGTCATCCACTCTGTCTGCAGGTGTACCTGCTGAATCCTATAGAGAACCTGAGGAGCTACATCAACAACCGTCCACCGCTGGTCATCTTCATGATCAGTGTCAGTGCCGTGGCCATCGCCTTCCTCACCATCGGATATTTCTTCAAGATTAAAGAGATCAAGTCTCCGGAGCTGACCGAGGTGAGGATCATGATGCCAAAGCCGGTCCCGTCCCCTCGGATCTAGAGCTTTCTGTTGGAGAATCTGGTGGCTGTTTGGAGGTAAAGGCTGTTTTTACTGTGTTTATGGAAGTTGGGATGCCAGGTACAGTTCAGCGTCAGTAGAAATATAGAATAGATCATCTGATTGATCACTGTTCAGGTTGCTTCCTGTTTGTAATGTGGTCTCTGCTTCACTGGAGGTCTTCATGAGTCTTGTCAGAGTGGAGCCGTCAACACGTGACTGCTTTGGTCTGGATAGTGAGCAGTCAGAGGTAAAGAGAGGGGGGCCCAGTACACACCCCTGTGGTGCACCTGGTCTTCATCAGGCCTTTGTTTGATCTTGGCCTGGTCTTGGTTTAATCATAGTTTTGGGCAGGTCTGGGTCAGATCTTGGTTTTGGTTTGATCTCGGTCTTGGTCAGGTCAGTGTTTATACACATAGCGCCTTTCGCAGGTGCAGAACCACAAAGTGCTTTACAGTAGACAGTAGGGGTGGGACGAGACACAAATTCCACGAGACGAGATGTCTCGCGAGATTGAGTTCACGAGATCGAGACGAATTTACCGGCAACCAATGAGGAGAAGGGAGAAGTGCAGTAATGTGGGACTTATTTTAGCACCTATTGAAAGTCTTCAGCAGTGTTTTGTTCAGGGTAGAGGCATCCACAGCTGACTTGTTAAACGAAATAAAAAGACTGCTCCATTAGTATCAATGTGTGGAGATCAAGGCATGAATAACCACCTGTAGCTCAGTTTTGGACACCAGCAGTGGAAGTTTAGAGATGTTCCTCAGATGGTAAACACAGTTCCTGACCAGCTGTTGGGAGTGATGCTCAGAGGACATGGCCCTTTCAAAATGAAGCACCCAGACTTCTGACATCAGACTGATCGGGGTTGCGTGTTGTCTGATATCTGGGGTGACGTTGTCCGAAGACATTATTCGTGTCAAACTAGCCTTTGGGATTTTTGTTTTTTGTCGTGATACGATGAGTGTTCCGTGTGATTAAAGTGTCCTCACCTTGTCTCAGGACTGGAACACCTTCCTGCTGCGCTTCAACGAGCTGGACTTCTGCGTGTCGGAGAACGAGACCATAAAGCACGGGCTGAACGAGTCCACCACGCCGGAGAGCCTGGTGGTGACCAGCGGCCAGGCGCGCTCCAGCACCCAGGCGCCCCTCCTGCTGGAGGACTCGGGTCCCATCAACATCTCGGTCCCCATCACGCTCACGCTGGACCCCCAGCGGCCCTTCGGAGGATACTCTCGCAATATCACCCACCTGTACGCCACGGTGCTGGGCCAGCAGGTGGGCCTGTCCGGTAGGTTCTCACCGGGTCCAGGCTGGTCCTCACACCGCTGGTTTTAAAACTGGGGTCTCGAGGGGAGTAACGATGCCTCGTCAGACAGAACAATGAAAACCTGTTGAAGGAAAAGGCAGAGCCAGTTCCTGACTTTCTTCTTAGTTTCTTTGGTTTTGTTTGAGACAGAAAACATCTGAAGTTAATCTTTGACACAGGGAAGTGAGTCCGCCTTGCGGTCAGACTCTGTACCTACCTGAGGAATGAAAACAAGCTTGATCTGATGTGTGTGCGCAGGCCGGGAAGCCCACGAAGAAATCAACATCACCTTCACCCTGCCCGTGTCCTGGAACTCGGACGACTGCGTGCTGCACGGACACTGCGAGCAGGTGGTGTTCAGCACCTGCATGACCGTCACGGCGGCCAGCAACATCTTCCCCGTCACAGTGTGAGTGTGAGCGCCGTTCGCAGGTCCAAACCACAGCAAGCCGCGCCGCCGGAATTCAGTTTGAACGTGGAAAATCCAGATGTAGACCAGTGTTGAAAGGGTGTTGAAGCTCCCACAGCGGGAGCCGCTCATGTGAAGGTGTGTGTTTGTCGTGCAGGCAGCCGCCTCACTGCGTGCCGGAGACGTACACCAACGCCACGTCCTGGTACAAGGTGTTCACCACGGTCCGGGACTCGGACACCAAGTACAGTCAGGACTACAACCCCTTCTGGTGTTACAAGGGAGCCATCGGCAAGGTGTACCACGCCCTCAACCCAAAGCTCACCGTCATCGTCCCCGACGTGAGTCCTCTGATCAGCTGACCGGCCGGCAGGAAGCACGCTGTGGCTAAACTGTGTGTTTGTGTGTGTGTTGGCTCCCCCCCAGGACGACCGCTCCCTCATCAACCTGCACCTGATGCACACCAGCTACTTCCTGTTCGTCATGGTCATCACCATGTTCTGCTATGCAGTGATCAAGGGCCGGCCGGGCAAAGTGCGGCAGAGCGGCGCCGACTTCTGTCCTGAGAAGGTACAGGCGAGCCCGGCAGGGCGTTCTGAGCTCCACAGGTAGATTCAGAGGGGACGGGCGGACCGCCGCCGCTCACCGGCTGCAGCTCCTCTTTCACTCCTGCTTCTCAGTAGGGCTGGACGATACGGGGACATGACTCAAATCTCTGACGAAAACAGAGGAGAAACTGTTTTTACTGAACTGTTTATCAGCACTGCTTCTCCTCATCACACCGCACGTCCGTCGATCGATCCATATTACTGACTTATCGTCCAGCCCTACTTCACCACACGCTGCAGAGCTGTTCGGTCAGGACGCTGGGGCTTCATGTTTCTCTCTCCGCTTGGTGAAGAAGCTCACTTCTGTCACGCCTCTGATGTGTTTCCTGCTGACCTGTGTGTGTGTGTGTGTTGCAGGTGGCATTGTCAGAGGGTTAAAAAGACATCGGGGAGCTTTTCCAGAACTTATCCGTAACATGGACAAACTCAAAGAACCAGAAGAAATGAAAACTAAACATACCAGTTGCCTAGTGAACCCTGGAGACACAATAAGGGACACAAAAGCTCTGTGAATGCATTACTCTGCAATGTTGGGTTTCTCCAACCAAAGATATACAAGTGCCTGTATCTGTGCTGTAAATATTTGTAGGAACTCTGATATTCTCTCTTTATTTTCTCTTGAATTCATTTTTTTTTTTTTGCCTGAGTCCCCCTTCGTGCCATGTAAGAACATGCAGTACAGAAACCAAGCAGGAGGCCAGATCCAAGCAGCACCTGCCCCACCCCCGTCCTCCCCCGTCCTCCCCCTCTCTCCTCCTCCTCCTCCCCCTCTCTCCTCCTCCTCCTCCTTCTCCTCCCCCTCTCTCCTCCTCCTCCTCTCCCCTCCTCCCCCTCTTTCATTTCACTGAAGCGTCTCTGGTTTTCAGAGTAGATCCTGTGAATGGGCTGGAAGTCTTGATCCTCTGAGGTGAGACTGACCAGCAGGTGGAGTTTAAACCTCGACGGGTGGATTTTAAACCCTTTTCAGGTGGAGTTTGGAGTTTCATCCCTCGTCGATCATTTCTCCCTGCTGGGCCGAGTCTGCGGTTCGAATCTCGTCACTGTAAACGTGTCCAGTGGATCGATCGGTCTCGGGATGCGTTGCGTTCTGAGCGGATCCATGTCTTTGCATAGTTAGCGCACCTTCACACTTCTTGCACATTTCGCCATGATTCTGTTTTTGTGTCAGATCTCGTGGAAGCTGAACGAATCTGAAGGCCTCCATGGAAAATAAATATAATTATGCAGGAGTGTATAATTACATTTATCAGTATATTTATTAATTGGACTTTCTTTGAGTGAGTTTTGACATGTTTAGATCCGGAAAAGCGGCCGTAGACTGAGAGACGGGTTCAGACAGACGCCCTGGAGAACCGGCTTTCTTTTCAGTTCTCTCTTCTGGTTTGAAGAACCTCCTCCAGTCGCCTACTGGAGTTCTAACTGTTCTCATTTAAATCCTACAATCAACAAATTCAAGAACACTTTCTGGAACTCTCAGCCACTGAAGGTCTCCTCGTCTTCAGCCCGAAGTTCACTCAGTCTGGAAGAACTCGGAGCTGGTAGACGTCACGTATCCTCCAGTTTGATGGAGCTCCAACCGAACGGGGAAGACATGCTCGTCTCTCTGACGTAAGAGAAAATTCTGTCAAATTAAAAAAAGTCCAGAATATTAAAGCAGTCTGAGCTCGACTGATCTGATCTGTTCGTCTCGGCCGGCTCTTTGATGCACCTGTTGAATGTACTTTTTTTTATAAGCAGCATAATCTGAGAAGCAGGAATTCCGGGTGTGGCTGAACTCTGACGCAGGGCCCTCCCTCCGCCCGACAGGCTTCACATGAACGGTTATCGTTGCAGTGGTATTCTGAGGTTTGTCGTGGGCGGGGCGTCCGTGGTGCGGGTTTCAGGTGGTTTTTGGAGGGTTGTGGTCCTCGGATGGCCGTGTCCTCCCTCCACGGTGAGCCGTGCTGGTTCAAGTCTTCCTGGTTGTGAGCGTGTCTGGTACTGGGAGCCTGGTCCATCCTCTCGGCTCCGCCTCCTGACTCCACCCGCTGGACTCATGCCTTCCTCTCTGGACGGTCTGGCTGCTCTCTGATTGGACGGTTGGAACGCCATTGGTTGCCAAATGGTTGTCATAAATACCTGCATTGACCTGCTTTTTCCGTCTGATGTTGTTTGACTTGCAGATGCCTTAATGTTGCTCCTCCGGTTTCAGCTCGTCACATATCCCCGGTGGCCGGGAAGGCTCTCTGCGATGCAGAAGCCACGACACCAGAGCGCTATGCGTCTGGGCTGCAGCTTATACATTAGCTTGCTAGCTATCGTTCTTTGTGTTGCTGCTTTTTGCTGCATCCCATCATGCAGTTGTCCTTGACTAATGCGTTGAGGCCGAGTCTTTGTTGCTTTTTCACTCACGTTGGCCCTCGCGCGTTTGCGTTTTCATTTGTGATGCATCTTTTTCATCAACACTGCGTTTGAACTGTAACTTTTTCACTTGGTTTTGGAGCATTTCACGTCTTTGTTGCGGCGTTTCTATCCGTACTGCAACCGTTGCAGAGCTTTTTTTGATTTTGCGCTTGTTGTGTTGGCGTTGACCTTTCTGAACCACCGTACAAATCAAACTTTGTAAGACGCACCAGTTTAACACAGCTACACACACTTCTCATTTTGGAACTCAACCTTTCGCTTGTTCAGTGTGCATTTAGTGAAAGGAGGTTTTAGAGAGCAGCTGCTTTGACGTCTGCCGTATAGCCAAGAAGTGTAGGACCCCGAGCAGCAGAGCCCCCCCCCCCCACCGTCACCACACGTCGTCTGCGTCGGGTCAACATCCTGTCTGTCACGTTAGCAGCGCTTACAGGCGAGTATTAAAGCCAAGTCTGTGCCTTCTGCACTGTCGAGCTGCATCCTCTTCCTGTACATACGGTTAGATAGAACTTTAGGTTTAACTGTGGTAGAACGTCATTCCAACCCCCCCCCCCCATCTCCAGTGGAACTGCTGTACATGAAACCAAGTTTAAATAAACTGTCTCTGAAACGTCCAGTCGTCTCCTGTTTCTGTAACGGAACCACACACACCTGCTGCAGAGAACCACACACTCTGGACATGAACACTGGAGAACAGACATTCACATGGACAGAACACCAGGCTGGATTGTTATTACTGTGAGCGTCAGCACTAAAGGATCTGGACTGGGAATCATGACCCTCTGGAGGACAGCATGTCCACCAGGGGCTGGCTCCAGAACGGCTGCGGCTCCACAGACTCCAATCCAAAATGAAACGGACTGAATTTCAACAGCTCAGTTGTTTTTTCATTGCATTTCATGGTCCAGGAGAGAGATCAGGTGCTCCATCTGAAAATATATTATTAAATTTTCAATAACATATTAAAGTTGTCATGAGGGGGCGTGGTCACTTGATTGACAGGTCTGCTCTGGAATGATTGACAGATCCTTCCAGGACGTTCAATCAGTGGAACTTGGTTCTCATCCACATTAATATTAGGTTCTCTAATTCTTATTTTCCACAGTTACTCAGTTTGTTTACTTGTTTCAATTGGTTGGTTCACTGTAAACATGACGAGTTCCTGGATTAATGGCACTAACGGACCTTAAAGGATTGGTAAATGTTTGCAGTTCAAATGTAGCTTTAGGAGTAAATATGTGTGATCTGCCCCAAAAGTTGGTCATTTTTTAAGAGTGCTGTGACCTTAATAACACCTTAACCTTAATAAATAAGTTTATGAGTGAGAAATAAAATAGATGATTTTTATCAAAAGAATTCCAGTGCGTCTGTGTGTGAGTCCACGGGTCGCCGGTAGAGGGCGACATGCACACACGTCTGTGCATACGTCACTCGAAATGACGAAGTTATGGAACCGGAAGTGCTGTGACGTGTGTATCCCAGCGCGGGAAGCGGCGGCAGCAGCAGCGGCAGAGCTCTCCGGGTGAGTTGTCCGCCGGAGCCGCGTTCCTTCTGTTCCAGCGTGTTGAGCCGGGCTCTCCTGGGTCTGTGGCGGACAAACCGCGGAGTTCAGCGGGTTTTCATCGCTTCCAGCACCATGAAGACTGTCAGCAGAGTTTACAGGTGGCGCGGAGACCCCGTGGGTGTGGACAGGCGGCTGAAGACCAAGCAGTACCAGTCAGTTTTCAACTTTTATGCACATTTTCACACCACAATAACGTGTTGACTCCAGGAGCAGTGGCTGTAAATCCTCAAATTACCATCAAATATGCACAACTCACGGAAAACACACCCATTTATCATTTAAATAGCATTTTATTGCATTTTTATTTATTTGATCTTTGAATGAAAATACATGGCAATAATAATAATACATCTGTAAATCGTCCAAGTTAACATTTTGAATGCATTTTTAGTGAAGTTTGATCAATTGATTTAATTTATCTGAATTTATCGTGTGTGTGTGTGTGTGTGTGTGTGTGTGTGTGTGTGTGTGTGTGTGTGTGTCAGCTCCTTGTCCATCAGTGCAGGACAGCAGGTCACTGTCGTGAGCGTTGGACACCACGTCCTCATCGAGGGTGAAAACCAGAACGAACCGTATGTGGCCAAAGTCCTCTGCCTGTACGGTGAGTGATGAGTAGCTCATGGTTTTGGCTCTGAACACAGCAGTCAGAGAGGAGACACTCTGCAGAACCAGACCTGCCGGAACCAGGTTCCCGTCAGTGGGTCTGGTCCTGGTCTAAAGTAACTGGCCTGATATTCATTGGTTCATTTTGGACTTATTTCTGATTACTTTTGCCAGGTTGTAGTTATTTCTGGGACCGTTGTGGGTTTTTCTTTCTTCAGAGGAGTGCTGTATGAGGTCTGAGAAGTGGACCTCACATCGGACCTTCCAAAGTTTGAATCGGTGTGTGTGTTTCAGAGAGTGGGGGCCAGATGAAGGTGCAGGTGGACTGGTTGGTCCGGCTGTGTGAATTGCCTCGCAGCAAGGCGTCCCTGCTGGGGAGACCCCCCCACCCCCAGGAGGTCTTCTTCTACGATGGTCCCAGCTGTGACCCCGAGGTCAGCGTGGAGTCCATCCTCCGCCCCGTCCAGGTGACTGCCAGCCGCTCGCTCAGCCGGCCAATCAGCTTTCACTCGGGATGGGACGAGATCTCGTGTCGCGAGATCGAAATGCCGCGAGATTTCTCGTCCATGCTTTGAACGAGATTGAGTACATTTATATGCAGGCAATAACTTTTTATTAACCGGAATATTGACGGAATAACACATTACTTGGCGCACAGCCATATAAACTCGTGCAAAACCCTGAATATGCTCATATTCATATTTAAAAACCCGGTCGAAAGGGACATGAAATACTGTTCTGCCATGTTCTATCCGCAAGGAATCTTGGTCTTTTGAGTCCACAAACTAGCCTCGTGAACCAGCCCCGCCCACTCCACATCCACATTTGGATTTAGTAGCTGGGGGGTCTGGGGACGAGCCAATAGAAAGAGAATGCGGCTCGGCCATGAGATGGCCGAGCCAATCAGCATTGCCACTTTTTGTTTTCAAATTTTTTTGGCGAATTCCGGTGGCTAAACCGGAAGTGACGTCATCGACGAGCATAGCGGAGATCACGGACTTTAACTTTAACCATCGTCTGAAAGCTGCAGTCAGTAAAGTTACAGCCAAAATACCAAGTATTGCAATAATCAAGCAAGAGCAAGAGCCTGCGCCTGGAGAGTTTCTAACAGAAAAAGACGTCTTTGCGTGTCTTTGCGTGTAGAGAAGGTAGAGCTAAAGCTAACTCTTAGAGTAGCTAACGCATGTTGATGACGTATTTGTTTTGAAGCGCTGATTGGCTGAAGTACCTGTCAGTCAAAGGAGTAACCGACGCCCCCTGCACGGAGTTTGTATTGACTCGTCCCCAGACCCCCCAGCTACTAAATCCATATATGGATGTGGAGTGGGCGGGGCTGGTTCACAAGGCTATACACAAACTACTTGTGATACAGTTTAATTGATACAACGTAAATAAAATGTGCAGAAACGATCGTTCAGTTCTTCTCTTTTATTGAAAAAAACGCTGCATCGCATCAATGAACATTTGACCACGTCTTGCCGGCTCACACTCTTTTTCTAACAACATGCAGAGAGCCTGCAGCCTGCAGCCTTCTTCCTCTGTGGTGTCTGTGTGAAATAAGGTTGAACATGCAAACAGCACACCTAGTGGCAGGAAGTGCAAATGCAGTCATGGCGTCATCTGTGCGCCGCGGTTTGAACGTGAATAGGCGAACTCGGCGGCCGCATAGGGCGAAGTGTACAGGGGGGGTGCCGTGACCGTACAAGGGGCGCCCCGACGCTCCGTGTGAGCACTGCTCTGCGCCGCTCCGACGCTGCATGTGAGTACCGCGCCGCTGCCCACCGCTCAGCACCAACACCCGCCCGTCTCTTCTCACCTCGATCTCGTGGACTCAATGGACTCTATGCACAACTCAACCACTTCCTGAACTTCAGGAGGCTCTTTGCTTCCTGTCTTTCATGATAGGACGAGCTGATTAATCCAGGTGTCCCTGACCTCTGTAACCACAACAGTAATGGTCAGACACACCTGCATTAATCAGCTTGTCCTATCATGAAAGACAGGAAACAAGGAGCCTCCTGAAGTTCAGGAAGTGGTTGAGTTGTGCATAGAGCCCATCTCGTGAGACATCTCGTCTCATGGAATTTGTGTCTCGTCCCACCCCCAGCTTTCACCTTCACTCTGAACGGTTACAACCTGTAAACTAGTTAGTGTGGAGTTGTTCTCACCAGATAACATAGAGCTGGACTAGTTGTAGTAACTGGTTGATGTGAATTTGCGTAACGTTTTATTCAACCTGTGCAGAGACTCTTATTTTGACGGGGTGGGACTTCCTGTGGCCTCAGGTGCAGCAGCTGGAACCGGACTCCCCTTTCCCGGACCCCACCCTCAGAAACCGGGACACCCTGTATGTGAAGCTCTGCTGGAACTCCAAGACCTTCAGAGCTCCGGAGGCCGCCCCCCAGGCCACGCCGCGGCGGGGCCCCGAGGTGGGGGCTCTCCGCAGCTCCACCCGCAAGACCCCCTCCCTGAGTGACAGGAGGAGGGGGGCAGTGGCCAGGAACCCTGCCGTCTGCAAGAGGCTGCAGCTCTGTGGTCAGTTCCCGGGGGGGGGGGGGGGTCCTCAGGTTAGCTGCTTATGCGTGCTAACTCACTGGGGGGCGGGGCTATCTGCCTGTAGATTCAGAGAGGGCGGAGCCTGAGGACGACGTCCTGTCCCGCCTCCTGGACGAAGACCTGCGGGTCTCGGCCTCACCCAGCAGGCTGCGTGGGGGGGCCACCGCCCAGCTGAAGTCCCCCAGGCTGGCCCTGGACAAGCTGCACCTGAGTGAGGACAGGTGAGACACACACACACACACACACACACACACACACACACACACAGTTTGTGTGTCACTTCCTGTCTCACCTGGCATCCTGTGTTCAGGACGGAGCCCGCCGCCGACCAGCGGCCCCCCAGGAGGAAGGCCACCCTTCACACGGCCAGTCGGATCAGGAAGCAGATGTGAGTGGCGTTTGAGCCGCTCCGGGCTCAGGTGTGCCGGCGCTAGCTGCCCGTCTCCATGGAAACCAGTGGAAGCAGCTGAACTTCAGCTGCAGAGTAACCTCCGCCTGTGGCTTCAGGACTCTGCTGGACGACCAGGACGCCACCTCGGACGAAGACGAGGAGTTTGTTCTGTCCAAACAGGAGGAGGACGACGATGAGGAAGAGGAGGAAGAGGAGGAGGAGG